>NW_021940578.1:2680114-2692701 GCF_001715985.3 Manacus vitellinus | reverse complement strand
CCCCCGAACCCCGCTGTCCCCCCCACCCCTCCTGCCGGCACAGGGGGTTTATATCAGGTTTTATTACATCCCACCAGCATGTGGCCAGGGCAGACGAGAGGGTAGGACTCTGTGTGGTGAAAACAATCATTATTTTTGAAGGTGGGGAGTGCCAGGAAACAGGGGGTAACTTGGCAAGCAGGTGGTCTCTGCATGTCCTGCCCCATCGGTGCGAGCACTGGTTGATGGTGTGAGGTCGGGGCTCATGACCCAGGGTCCTCTCCCGGAGCTGTGACCATGTGGAAGCGCCAAGGCCAAGCTGGTGTCTAACTCAGGAAGTGCTCCGAAATGGTGTTTGCAAGGATTTGCTCTCACTGGGTGGAAGCTTTAACCCAAAATCGCTAAGGAGTGTCTGTGCCCGTGTCCAGGTGTGACAGCTCGCTCGCTTGCAGCAGCAGGGGGTGGTGTTAAAAGCTTCTTTAAAAGTAAAAGATGGATGTGTGGAGCCAAAATCCACGTTTTTAGCCCAAGAAGCTCTGCTGAGCACCCTGGTGCCCATCCAGAAGGGAGCACTGGTGGCCAACAGCTCCTCTGAAGTCATAGGGGGCACCTCAGTGCTGCAGGAGATGTTCCAGGGGATGTACTGGGGATGCACAGCAGCAGGACTGCACTGAAGTGGTGATGGACACATTGCAGGCCCTTGTGCTTATCCCTTTCTCTTCTTAACCTTTATTTGGGGAGAATTGGGTGCTTACTGTAATTCCTGACCACCCAGGGAAGAAGGAGGCATTGCCTCACTTGGACAAGCCCCATCAGTCATTCCAACCCCTTCCAAATCTGCTGCAAGCAGGCAGCAATGAAATTAATGTAATTTAAACATTTCCCAGACTAATTGATGAAAACTACCATTCCCGCCGAAATAATTGGCTGTTAATTATATTTCGGTTGATAGCATTAAACTTCTATGACACTGCTGGATTCTGCATCCTTTATGCTTCAGCCACTGATTGGTGTTAACAGACAGCACAAATCAGATTTTTTGGAGTTTTTTAATTGTGGTGAACACCTCCAGACAGCATTTGGGGCTGAAGTTTCCACTCCTGCTCCTGCAAATCCCATCTCGGCCTCCTCTGGGCAGCAGATCCACTCTCTCTGTGCAGCAGCAAAGCTTTTTGCTGGCCTTGGAACAGGCATCACTTTAAAGACATCCATTTAAAAGCCTTTTTTTCCCCCGTGTAACTCAGCTGACACGATTGCTGTACACAGAGGGGACCCATGAAAGATGGATGCAGTACAAACGACAAGGCTCACGTTGGTAAATTACTGTCTCAGGTGAAAGCTGCATTTTGTGCCGCTTTTGTGAGTTTACCAGTGAGTGGTTTTTGCTTTGCTGGGCACGAGTCAAGGGGGTGGTTTTATCCAGGATGTCAGCAGGATAAATACACATCTGCATACACCTCTGTCCTGAAACGGGAAATGGAAGGGTTGTAAAGAACATTACTAGGAGAAAGTAAGGATTCAAGACCTAGAGATGAGTTGAGTTTGTATTTTAAAGAGCATCTCTGATTGTTAAGTAGCTCCCCAGCTTGGGACCCCCCTCTTGCAAAAGTGCAGAAGCTGGAAAGAGAATTCTGACAAGGACATGGAGTGACAGGCCAAGGGGGAATGGCTTCACACTGAGAGAGGGAAGGGTCAGATGGGATATTGGGAAGAAATTCCTCCCTGTGAGGGTGGTGAGGCCCTGGCACAGGTTGCCCAGAGAAGCTGTGGCTGCCCCATCCCTGGAAGTGTCCAAGGCAGGACAGGGCTTGGAGCAACTTGGGCTAGTGGAAGGTGTCCCTGCCCAAGGCAGGGGGTAGAACTGGATGGTCTTTAAGGTCCCTTCCAACCCAAACCATTCTGGGGTTCTATGATGTTGGTAGCAGCCCTGGGAGGGAGTTAGAAAGAGGAACTTTCCTTTCAAGCCTTGACTGCATGGATTGTACTTTTCAATTTCGTATATATATAAAGATATATATATTCAAAACTGATTTGGCTTTGCCATATAAATAATTTTATATATATATACATATATATAAAGTAACTATATATTGCAAAGCATAATCCATTTTTGTACAGATATGTATATCTCAAATTATATCTATATAAAAGTAAGAATTAAAGATATATATATTCAAAACTGATTTGGCTTTTATAAATAATTTTTTATATATATATATACATATATATAAAGTAACTATATATTGCAAAGCATAATCCATTTTTGTACAGATATGTATATCTCAAATTATATCTATAGAAAAGTAAGAATTTAGGATATATGGCTGATCCCAGGTTCAATAATTCATGTTCTCCATAGACTTTGGCTTGCAGCTGGTGGCATGGGGAGCGTGGTGCCTCATGCTCTTCTCCAGACTGCATTTACAGCTTCCCACAGATCTTGGATTCTGATCCTTCAGCAGTTTCTACTGGGAGTGGGAGCTGAGCATGAAGTTGGGGATGAAATTCCCTTGTTGCCTGCTTTGGAGGATGGATGCTTTGGGGTTTCTTCACTATTTTCTAACTGGGACCAGAGGGGAATGGTGCAGTTCTGGCAGACTGCACTGTACACTGTGTTATAGCAAGGAGTTTTGGGGCCCAAGGACCCCTCTGGGAGTCTCTGCTGCAGAATTCCCCCCTGGACTGCCTGTTCTTGGTCTTGTTTCCCCTCTCCCTTCCCGAGAGGGGTCCCTGCCATGTGGGGATTTTCTTGGTTCCCACCAAAATGCTGCAATTTCCAGGAATCCATTGGGATTGGTGCAAGCTGCCCTGCCCCATCCTCCTATGCTGGTTAATTTTTTCCTGGGAATACCCCTCTGTGTCTCCTGGGTGAAGTGGCATGTAAGGAAAGGTGGAAATGAGTTACCAGTGGGGGAAAAGAAATGAACAATTTGTTGCAGCCAGGGGTGTTTTATGGGACTTTCTGTGTCCGGGGAAGGCACAGGGTGAGTGTTACACAGTAAATATTCCACCGTGTACGAGCCCTTCACATCCTCTCCGGGTTCCCAGAGGCTGGAGGGGACATTTCTGCCATCCCTGGGGAAGATCCTGTTGGCCTCGGCTTCCTCTTGTTCTTGCTGTTTTGCACGGATTTCAAGAAAGCACTTTGGGCTGCACCAAACCCCCCGGCCTGGGGCTCGACTGTTCCTCGTTAGTGACTTTATTGCTGAATAATTTACAGAACGGGGCCTTGCCAGTTTTCATTCGGGAAGCATTTCAAGTATGTGAACCAGATTTTATGCCTTCCTGGCGCAGCTGCCGGGGAGGAGCCGCCTCTCCCTGTCCTGCCGCCGGCGCTGCCGGCAGGGAAGCGGAGCGGGCAGCACACGGGCAGAGGGACCCAGGGACAAATAAGGGGGAAAAACCCCGATATTCCATGCCCAGTTGGTGTCCCCTGGGCTGGCTGCTACACAGGGACACTGGGAAGAGGAACCAGCTGTGGTGGCTTGGAGAGGGGTGCGTGGTTTTAATTTTTGTTTAATATTTATTGTGACTGTGGAGCGTGTGTTGAGGTGGGTGTTTTCTTCTCCCCGTGTCCATGGGCACGGTGCAAACCTGAGAGGATGTGGGTGTGCCATCCCTGGAAGTGTCCAAGGCCAGGTTGGACAGGGCTTGGAGCAACCTGGGCTAGTGGAAGGTGTCCCTGCCCATGGCAGGAGGGTTAGACATGCTTGTCTTTAAGGTCCCTTCCAGCCCAAACCATTCTGTGATTCTGTGAAATCAGTAAGCTACTTTGGGATAAGTAAGGGCTTTTCTCTGCTTGTTTTTTAAAGGGGAAGGAAAGCAAACCAAACTCAGCTGGAGGATTGCAGTGGTGCACACACAGCCCCAAAGCGTTTTGCAGGATGAGGGCGATGGGTGCAGTGTAGAAATGGCATTATTATTACATTAAACAGTGGATGTGGCTGTAGGAAAAGACATGTCTGGAGCTTTCCTCCAGTGCCTGTTGTGGAGGGGATCCAGGCTGGGATCTGCTGGGATGCTCCTGCAGTGCAGCTGCTCGGAGGAGTGAGCAGTCACTGGGTGTAAATCTGCAAAATTCAGGGTTCAGGTCTGCATGTGGAAGTGTCGTCTTCCCTTTTCCTGTCTCATAGTGGGTTTGTTGGTTTTTGCTGAGTGTGCCCTGAGCACGTGGGTGGCAGAGCTGAGGTGTGTGGGACTTACTGGAGCTCAGGAGGCTCTGTTGGATCCCAGCCATGTGAGCACCCTGTCAGTGAGTGCTTTGCATGGAAAAGTGCTTCTTTGCTTATTATCCTTACATTAACATTTAGTTTTAATTTTTTAATGCAAAAGCAGCACCCGGTGGGGACTTCCCCCTCCCTCCCGGCGCCTTCCCGTGTCATCCCTCCCCCTCCTCCTCTGTTCCCAGAATAACGCCGGGTTTGGGCTTTGTGCAGAGCAGTTTTGCCGGCGGGGAGGGGTCACCCCAGCGGCAGCGTTTCCCTGGGGTTTGAGTTTCCAGCGGGGGCTGTGCCGGGAGCCCGTCACTCACTTCCTCGCATTGTGTCTCCTCTTCCTCCAGCGCTGCTGCGGGAGGAGGTGGCCCAGCTGCAGGAGGAGGTCCACCTGCTCCGGCAAATGAAGGAAATGCTGACCAAGGACCTGGAGGAGACGCACGGCAGCAAGTCCCCCGAGGTGCTCTCGGCCACCGAGCTGAAGGTGCAGCTGGCGCAGAAGGAGCAGGAGCTGGCACGTGCCAAGGAGGCTCTGCAGGGTAAGGCTGCGCCTCCTTCTTCCCCTGCACCTCTCCCCAGCACCCTAAACTTTCAAGGATTGTTTAATGAGGGAAGGGAAAGCCATCCTTTTCATTTGGGCTGTGCAGAGTGTGCTCACCATGTGCATGTGGGGGGGGGTTTGGTCTCCCTGGGACCCCCTGATCTCCTGCCCCTGCAAGAGGGGGTGTGGGGCCAAGAGGGACTGGGGTGCAGTGATGGGCTGGGAAATGGGGTGTGGGGGCTGTTTGCAGCATTGCAAAGGAATTCCTTCACAGCTGTAGAGCAGAGCCGGGGCAGCAGCTGAAATGCAGCTGGAGGTGGGGGTGGGTTGGATTTGAGCCCCTCAGACTTGTTAGGGAAGCAGTGAGTTTCCTGGTGACTGCAATTTTCCTTATCCTGCATGGAGTTACCTCCAGGTGATGTGTGGGGTCTCCTCCTTCCTCCATGCCTGGTTTGGATGTTTTTATGGCAGTCAGGGCCATGCTCTCCCTCCCTCACCAGCACAGCAAGCCCCGGGACTGGGCTGTGCAGAGCAAAACGCAACATTGCAGCTTTTCCACCCCAAAAACGAGCTGACAATAAATCCAGGCAGGATGGTTTGTTAGCTGGAGCCAGGGGACGATCCTGAGCAGGGAAAGCTCTCACACGTCAAACCCTGGCAGCGCCGTGGCTCTAAATATCATCTCAAATCCCCAACATACCGAGTATAACTTGCACTTGTCAGCTCATGTTTGCGGATTATGAGGAGAAGCTGTCAGAAGTTTTCAGGCTCAGAGGCTGAGCAGCACGTGGGGAGCTCAGGGGGCCACCACATCTCCCCCTGTCCGGGATGCCGAGATGCTCGGGAAGGCAGGGAATTGGGCTGAGTCAGTGTTTGGGGAAGGGAGTTCAGAAAATTTTATGTGATTGCTGTCTGATTTACCAAAGCATCCCCATGTATCAGTAGCAGCCAAAATACCTTCAAAATCCTGCCTCCCCCGACGCCAGCGGTGCAGCCTCCGGCAGCAGGAAATGCTCTGGGTTTATAGAACTGTAATTGGAGGAGAAAAACCTTAATTAGGGAATATTTGCTCTCTGTGTGTGGAAGGGGAACTGCTGATTAATGCAAAATGCAGAAAAGCAGAACTATTGTAATACATGTGCAAAAAAGAAATACGAGCAAGAAGTCATCTAAGAAGCTGCGGTGAGGTCATACGAGCTTCTGTGGAGGAGAAAAAGTTAATTTGGCTTGAAAATCGTGATTATTTAAATAACAGTTTAAATATTTAAATAATATAATGTTGGGGTTTCTTATTGGGCTTTTATTTGCCACAGTTGGAGCCCCTGGGGTTGGTTTTCCAGGACTTCTCTGCAGGTGTGGTGCCTAGGGAGAGGGAATGTCAGCTGGCACTTGGAAAGGCACATTGCATGAAGCCTTTTTCAGTCGATGCTTCTTCCCTCCTCTGCAATATTGGGAGGCTTTTGAGTCGTTTGGAAGAGCTGACTGGGCTGGATCTGGGCTGGAGGCACTGGGCAGCAGAGCAGGTTTGGCACGGTGACTGGGACGGATAAAGTGAAAACGGGATCAGCAGCTGGAGGGGGAAAAAAAAGTCCTTTTTCCTTTCCATGAAAAATTGTCCATAGAGAAACGTAGCCAAAAGGGGAGGAAAACCAGCACCTGGTGACTGGTTCTGCCAGGAGAAATGCATCTGCTGATGGACACACTGAGGAAGTGGTGGCTCTGTGTTAAGGGACTGTGGGATAAGCCAGAGCCAGGAGCGCAGGGAAACTTGGCCGTGCTGTCCTGTAGTTCAGGGATCTGTGACAGTCGTGTTCTGCAGGCAGAAAGCACCTCCCAAGAGCAGCTTCCCGCTCCCAGCCTGCATTCCTGCCCCCCAACATCCCTGCCTCCCTGCATCCCTGCACAGCCCCGTGTCCGGCAGCGTCGGCCGCACCACCCCTGTGCCTGCAGCGTCCCGCGATCCCTGTTGGGTCCTGTGGAATGTCATTAGCAGATGGATTCTATGGAAAGCTGTCATCGGTGCTGGCTCGGAGCCTGGAAGAGCAGCACAGCTGGTTCAGATGGATCTTGGATCTTGGAGGGGGTTTACCAGTGGGGTTTGCTTTTGGGGGCTGCAGCACCTTTTGAGAGCCTTTATTTTGCGGGGCCTCGCAGGGTTTGGTTTGTGACGGTCTGGGTGGAGGGTCCCCCTTTGGAGGTGCATTCCCAGCCCTTTCCAACAGCATTTGGCACAGGGATAGAGCTGATCAGACCGTGCAGCATCTTCCCTGTGCTGTGTTACCAAGCCCTTGCTGCGGAGGGAGGGAGGGATCTGGCCCAGCACAGGATGCTCTGCAGGATTAACTCGACCAGTTTCTGTATCCCTGGCAGCATGTGCTTTATCCATCGTTATTCCACTTTTTCCTGGGCTAATTCCAGCCCTTGCACTTTTTTTAAAATCAATTAACATCTAATTAAAATTCCACAGTGCTACATCCTATGTCCCTCTCCTCCTTTGCCGGGACTGGGACTCTGAATCGTGCTTCCAGCATCAATGCAGTTATTATTATTTCCCCAGCCCTGGCTGGAAAGTTATGGATGTGGTCTGGATTTCTGATGTGGGAATCCCCAAAGGGAGAAGTTGCAGACAGCTTTATTACTGCTGGTCCTGCTGTGGGCAGGGATGGTGCCCGAGCGCCTGGGGGGCTCGAGGAGCCTCTTGGCCAGGTGACATCCATGAGCATGTGGGCTAATGGCAGAAACCCCATTTCTAGGAAGGTTTATCCCATATGCTGGAACTCGCCTGCAGGATTATCATGCGGAGAGCAAACCTGGTTTCTGTTTCCTTTCTGAGTGCCAAAGTGGAAACCTCAGGCTACCTTTCCCTGCTGCTCGGGAAGGTGTGAACTGACTTTGTGTCTGCTCCACAAATGGGTTGTAGCCTGGTCTCCTCCCTCCCAGACCCATATCTTGGAGCTGTGACCTTCCCAGGGGTGGTGTTTGGGCTGGGAAGAACCTCCTGGAGGAACTCACAGCACCCTCAGATTGCTGCAGTGATGGGGTGGGTAGCAGAGAAATGGGTGGATGGGTGTCCCAGAAGATGGATGTCCTGGAAGACTGGTGTCCCAGAGAATAGATGTCCTGACAGATGGATGTTCCAGCCATGGACCCAAGCAGGGAAGCCTTTTCCATCATAAGGACATGGAGCTCTGTACAGAAAACCTGTTGTTCTCTTTTGAAGACCCACCTTAAATTTTCAGAAGTCATTGGTCACCTTGTTGGCCGTTGGGGTCAGGTTTGGAAAGCCCTTGGCCTCGTAGCAGGGTGTTTCCAGGTAAATTCCCCCAAGGTGAAACACCTCTCCTAGCTTTTTCCTGAAATTTGACTTTGGACTCTAATTTCCTGCCTGCTCCATGCCTCTGCACCCCCAGGAGTGAGTGCTGGCTCTGCCTGACACCACGTAACACTGACATCTTCAACGTCAAGATCTTCCTGACGTGACGGCTGCGCCCAAGGAGCCAACGCGCCGGTTTAAGTACAAAGCAAGGAACAGCTCTGAGATCCCTGCACAGGGCTGACCGATTTTATGGGTTAGTCATGGTGACAATATTGAATTTCATGGCTGGGAGGGAGAAACAGGAGAAATTAAGTGAATGTTAATGGGACAGGATGGGTTCACACGTTCCTGTTGCGCGGGGCATCGCCGAGGTTTGAGCGGTGCTCCCTGGGGATGCCCTTTGCTGCGTTACAAAATCCAGGGTATGATTCAGTGAGTGATAAAGGAAGCTCTGATTCTGTTCCTGGCATGAAAATTCACATTGTGTGAGGCGAGAGAAGGGCTTGGAAGTGGATGGGAGTCATGGGAAGCTGCTCTTTGGAGGGTCAGAGGCAGGCTGCATCTGCTGCCGGTGCCCTGATGTGTGTTTGGGCTCTGCTGCCTCATTCTGGGAATGTGAAGCTGGGCAGAGATGATGTCTCTATGTTTTTCATCTAATATCATATAATATCAAGGTAATAAAACTAATTATTATGTCCTCCAAAAGCTCATCTGGATGGTGTGGCCACCATCACCTGACATGGCCAGGAGTTGGACTTCAGTGATCCGTGTGGGTCCCTTCCCACTCAGGATATTCTATCATTTATTTTCCCTTAATTTGATATTATTAATTTCAAAGGGGAGGGGTGGTATTTATAGCAGCCCCATCCTGAGGGGAGGTGCCTGGTTTTAGGATGCAGGAGCTAATTCCCAGCTGGAAGTTGTTAGATGGTGAGGCCAGACTGGGGCCACATAGTAGTAGCAACCATCAGTGGTGGCATCACTGGGTGGTTCCATCCGTGCTGCTGCCTCAGACAAGGCTGTGCCACTCCTGTGGAGCAGCTGGACTTTGGCTCATCTCGTAGAGCTGGAAATAAAAGGCACTGAGGGGGTGGATTTTTAATTGTTTTGGCAGCAGGAAGAGCCCAGCGCGGAGCTGGTCCCGTTACATCTCTGTGTCCATCATCCTTCTCCCAGAGGACCAGTGCTCAAGGGATGGATCATGTGGCAGGAGGTGGAAGCTCAAATAACACAGGGTGACTTGTGCAGGTGGGGATAGGGGGGGTGGAGTGAGAGCTGGGGGGTTCACCCAGCCCATCTCCCCCATCCCTTGCTGCCGAGGCTGGTGCTGAGCTGCCAAGTCCAGAGGGGGCTGGTGGGTCCCCCCCTCTCCTTCTGCCACATGCCTTGGGTAGGAGGGGAAAATAAATAATGCAAATAAGAGAATTACTTTCCACTCATGGTCTGGGTTTAGGATTTCTTGCTTCTTGTCTTATGAACAGGTTGGAGGTTTGGCCAGAGCCCCCCGCGCCGATGAGCTGGGCGGGAGTTTATTTGGATATTCGTGGGGGGGTTGGGATATAGAAAGCTCGCCCTGGATCATCAGATTAAAGGAAAAAGCCATTTCACCTCCTTGGATGGCCCAGATAGCCAGTGAAAATCTGCTTTATTCCTCCTTGGCTGGCCCTGCCGTCGCACCGTGGATTGCAAAGGCTCGTTTTCCCCGACCGAGTAATTAGCTGGGCTTGTTTGCTGAGGAGGAATTAGGCTGCTGCAGCAAGTGGGGTTTGGTCCAGGAGCTCCTGGCAGCCCTCGTGGCTCACTTCTGCCTCACTTTTTATTTTTCTCCTGCCTTTTTCAATTAATTTCCCATTAATTTGGTTTGGAATGAAGTTCTCAAATGACTGATAAATCTTCTTTAGGCTTAGGAGCTAATCGGTTTTGGAGGAGGGAGAGTAATAGAGGGGAGGAAAAAAAAGTGTGTTAATTTTAGCAAATCTCTCAAATATGAACTGAAACAAATGGCAAATTGTCCTGTTGGGTTAACAGAAAAAAAAAATCTACTCTTACAATACCCAAACTTCATAATCTTCTTGCAGTACTGATGCATTGGCATAAATATTGGTAAATATTAGTAAGTTGATATATATGCAGCCTTGGGAGATAGTTACCCTTCTCCTAGTAGTACTTATGAGCACCTTTATTTTTTTTATGGGTGAGTGATGAAGTGTTTTCTGTAAATCTTTAAAGGCCCTGAATGCTGCCACTAATTAAAGGAATTTGTATGCTATGGGGGACTCACTATTTAATTAAATTCGTTGGGAGTCTTTTGTCACCTCCAGCATCAAAGAGTGGCAAATGTGACTTAAAACTTTTATAAGAGCCTCTCGTTATCCTCGAGGAAATTAAATATATGTGAATACGTGTCTGTGGGGTCTGGATCTCACCTTGGTATGGCTCAGTCAACTCATCATTAATTTTTCTTTCTCAGCAAGTTTTTAGTTCCAGTGAAAGAACTGGACAGAGGAAGGTTGTGGTTAAATACACACAGGCAGCAGGAAAGGGCTTTTTCAAAGACTTAGCTGTGGTTGTGATTGTTTTTAGAGGGTTTCTGTAGTGATTTCTTAAGCTGGGAATAAAAGTAAGGGAAGTCCCGGTGTCAGAAGGGGCTGAGTTGTCCCAGGAGGAGCTGTGTTCACTGAAGTGAGTGAAGAATACTCCCAAGAGCTCCCTGTTATGGGACAATCTGAATTTTTGTGGCATTTCCTACATGGTTTTCTGTGTTTTGTTTTACCTCTGATGCTTAATGGCAGAGTAGTTTGTCTGAAGAGTTTCATCTCTTGGTTTCTAACAGATAAAAATCTCTGTTGTCCCAGACATCTCCCTCTTCTTCCGCTATTTAGTCTGATTTAATCATTTTTCCCACCTTTTTATCCTCTGATCTGCAAGCCCTCTCCCTTTTCTCGTGGTTCCATCCTGAGCATTTTCTTTATCCTCAGCACACACTTACAGTAAAAAAAACAGTAAAAAAGTAGAATAAAACCAGTGCACAGAAGGAAGTTCCTACCTGAGTGAAACTGTCCGAGCTGGTGATTGTGAGAGGCTGGGGTGGGATGCAGGAGGTGCACAGAGCTGGGTGAGTGGAGGGGCTGCTCTTATTTTGGGGGCTATTCCAGCACATTGTCAGGGCTGGGTGATCAATGTTATCAGGTTATTCTGCCTGAGGGTGCCTGGGGGCTGCAGTGCACGTCTGGTAATGATGCTCTCCCTGCTTGCAAACAGGTGGAAATGACTCACTGAGGGTCCCCAAGCAGAGGAGGGTGGGAGCAGAACATCCCTGTGCTGGCACAAGGCAGAGGCACCAAACCAAGGGTGCCAAAGGTGCCTGAGGCAAATCAATCCCTTTGAAGCATGACACAGTCGTGGTTTCCTGGTATTTCGTGTATATTGTCTTTATCCCACACGTGCCTCACCAGGGGAGACACTCTGTGCTGTGGTTTAAGCCCCCAGTGAAGTGACTCATCACAGGGTGTAGAAAACACAGCGTGGATTTCTGTAATCTAATGGAAAAAGATGGGATGTGTGCATGGAGACAGGTCCCACTTGTGATGCTGCATCATCTTCTAGTGGTTTTTGTAGTGCAGGCAGCTCCTGGAGCTTCGGGGCTGGTTTTTCTGGTGAGTTCAAGGGGGTTTAGGATATTTTTTTTTATTATAGAGGGGCAACTTGCAAGACTCAGCTGATCACAGTGAGTGCAGGGAGTGTTGGAGGGGCAGATCGTGTTTCATACCATCCTGCTCCCTTAGGAACAGCACTTCCTCAGGGTTGAAAAGCATGAATGTATAATAAAAAGCAATATTTGTATTCTGATCCCTAAACTGGGTATTATTTCGGTGGGGATGGGGTGTATCTGGAGCAGGGAGCTACAGGGCATTTCTGCAGTGCTGCCAAGGACCAAGTTCAAGGTTGGGTGAAGCATTAATGTACAGAAATGACTGAAAGTCCCTCTCCTACCTCATATTTCTGTAATTCCCCCTGGATTACCAGCCTTCCGCCGCTGTCCCGGTGTCACTGGTCCCTCGCTGGTGACTGGGACAGGGAAAACTGGAAGGTTTTGGGTTCCTCTCAGTGCTGTTGAAACACCCCATTGCATCCTGTGGTGCTCCTGCTCTTTCCCCTCATGCCAACACAGCATCACTGAGCTGGAAGGGGACGCTCGGGGAGCCCTGGGCTCGTGGGAGCGCTGCTGGAACCCGCCCCGCAGCTAAAAATAACCGGGCTGTGGTTTATTTATCCTGGAAAGGGAGCAGCAGGTTTTCCTGTGCCGGGCCCTGAGGCTGAGGCAGCAGTTTTGCTCCGGAATCTCCTTTTCCAGGGGGCTGAGCTGCCCCTTGGAAGGGGGGGTCGATGATGAGGAGCCGTGGTGGCGACACGATGGGTCTTTTGGGGCTGCAGCGATTGGGGTGAATTAGGTGTCTTCTCCCAGCCCAGCCCCTGGGATTGTACTTTTGGTACTTTTTCATAGAATCATAGAATCAGCTGGGTTGGAAGGGACCTC
>NW_021940578.1:2675299-2679679 GCF_001715985.3 Manacus vitellinus | reverse complement strand
CCTGCTCCAGCACCTCAATATCCTTCCTTGCCTTAAAAAATAAGAGATGTGGAAGCAAGGGGCTGCTGTGCCCTCCGTGCTCAATCCATCCTCTCTCCCACAGCCATGAAAGCCGACCGCAAGCGCTTGAAGGGGGAGAAGACAGACCTGGTGAGCCAGATGCAGCAGCTGTACGCCACGCTGGAGAGCCGGGAGGAGCAGCTCCGGGACTTCATCCGCAACTACGAGCAGCACAGGAAAGTGAGTGTGGGAGCCCAGCACTGTGGTCTCGTGGCACAGGGGGGCTGGCGGCGAGTTGAGTGTGAAACCTGGTTTGTAATCAGGCCAAAACCCTCTAAAATCCCAGCTGGGCTCTTGCTGGGGCTGGGGTGGACCACGGCAGGTTAAGCTGGAGATTAGCTCAGTTAGTTAGAGCACAGTGCTAATAACAGCAAGGTTGTGGGTTTGAGCCCAGTATGACCTTAAGAGCTGGACTCAATGATCCTTGTGGGTCCCTTCCAACTCAGAATATTCTGTGATTCTGTGAAATACCAGAGGGAATGGAGCCAGGCATGCGAAATCCCGTGTAATTTTAACAAGGTGCTCAGTGAACATTGCTTTTTGGGGGACTGGCTGCATCCTGGTGCTCCCCAAAAAGGGATGCCATCCCTGCCAGCACGGGGCTCTCGTGACCCCAAAGGTGCCGCTTGTGGCTGGGTGGTCCCTGAGAGGGTCATTGCAGAGGGGCTTGTGTTAGCACGTGGATTTTCCCTTCCTGATGGCCACCCCGTGTCCTGGCAGGAGAGCGAGGACGCGGTGAAAGCCCTGGCGAAGGAGAAGGACCTCCTGGAGCGGGAGAAGTGGGAGCTGCGGCGACAAGCCAAGGAGGCGACGGACCACGCCAGTGCCCTCCGCTCCCAGCTCGACCTGAAAGACAACCGCATGAAGGAGCTGGAGGCCGAGCTGGCCATGGTGAGCTGGGGGGCTGGTACAAACCTGAGGGGTTGCTGCAGTGGCTGCATTACTGCAATACTGGGGAGGAAAAAATTCCATCGCTAGAAAGGAGCTTGGACTCACCTTGAGTCCCTCACCTTGAGTCCCTCACCTTGGGTCCCTCACCTTGAGTTCTGTTGCACACAGGTGGAAATGACTTACTGAGGGTCCCCAAGCAGAGGAGGGTGGGAGCAGAACATCCCTGTGCTGGCACAAGGCAGAGGCACCAAACCAAGGGTGCCAAAGGTGCCTGAGGCAAATCAATCCCTTTGAAGCATGACACGGTCGTGGTTTCCTGGTATTTCATGTATATTGTCTTTATCCCACACGTGCCTCACCAGGGGAGACACTCTGTGCTGTGGTTTAAGCCCCCAGTGAAGTGACTCATCACAGGGTGTAGAAAACACAGCGTGGGCTGAAATGTGAAGCTTTGGGCACCACAGTATAGAAAAGACATTACTAGATAGCATCTAAAGGAGAGCCAGGAGGATGGGGAAGGGTTTGGAGGGGAAGCCTTATGAGGAACCGCTGAGGGCAGTTGGTTTGTTCAGCCTGGAGAGGGGGAGGCTGAGGGGAGACATCATTGTGGCCTTCAGCATCCTCCTGAGGGGCAGTGCAGATGCAGGTACCCATCTCTTCACTTTTGTGACCAGTGACAGGACTTGAAACGGCTGGAGTTGAGTTGGGGGAGGTTTGGGTTGGATATGAGGAAAATGTTTTTCACCCAGAGGGTGGCTGAGCACTGGAACAGGCTCCCCAGGAAAGTGGTCACAGCACCAGGACTGTCTGAGTTGAAGAAGCGTTTGGACAACGCTCTCAGGCACGTAGTAGGATTGTTGGGGTGTCCTGCACAGGGCCAGGAGTTGGACTCAATGATCCTGATGGATCCCTTCTAACTCAGCATATTCTGTGATCCCTAGCACAGGTTGCACCACAGTTTGGGTATTTACTTGCCCAGGGATGGGTGGGTTCAGTGCAATGTGTTGCTGCTTGTTCTGCTGCTCCAGGAGACGCTCATATGGTTTTCCTGCTCCATCACCATCACCTTGGTGTCCTCCCCCAGGCCAAGCAATCCCTGGCCACGCTGACCAAGGACGTCCCCAAGCGCCATTCCTTGGCCATGCCGGGCGAGACGGTGCTGAACGGGAACCAGGAGTGGGTGATGCAGGCTGACCTCCCGCTGACCGCCGCCATCCGGCAGAGCCAGCAGACCCTCTACCACTCACACCCCCAGCACTCGGCGGACCGGCAAGGTGGGCAGGTCCTTATTGCCAAACCCCCTTACGGGGAGGAAAAAAAAATGGGTAAACCCCTCCCTAAATAGTTTTTTCAGACGTGAATGAGAGGGTTTGCTGGCGTGATTTTAACTCCCCGTGTCCCTCCCTGCCTTCCAGCGGTCAGAGTGAGCCCCTGCCATTCCCGGCAGCCGTCCATCATCTCCGACGCCTCCGCGGCCGAGGGCGACCGGTCGTCCACGCCCAGTGACATCAACTCCCCCCGGCACCGAACACACTCGCTCTGCAACGTAAGGCACTGTGGGCTGGGGGGCCTGCTGCCCCAGGAACGGGCTCCGGGGGTTCTGCGGGTCCTCTGCTTCCCAAAACAATGTTGGGTTCGGGGCGTGGGGCAACCTGGAGCTTTGCTGACCCCGAAAGGTGCTTTCCTGGGGTTTTATCCAAGCCCCACCGCAGTTCAGCTGCCCAAACAAGCTGCTTTTTGCCATGGAAGTGGGAGGTCTCGGGCTATGTTGGGGCTGATCCAATGGATCCGTCTCTTTCTGCCACAGGGGGACAGTCCTGGACCGGTACAGAAGAACTTGCACAACCCAATCGTACAGGTAGGGCACAAATCCTCTCAAATCCTGCTTGTGAGAACCCCCTCCTGTGCTAGAAAACACTTTGGGAGGGCTCAGAGGCACCACTTTGGGGTCTTTCAAAAAATTAATTGAAGTAATCTTGAATTGTGAATCTTTGATGTCTCAGATTCCTATAATTTGCCCCAAAATCCATGTAATGCCTTAGGCAATTGCTGTGCTCAGGGCCCTTTGGGGTCTTGATTTTTGTAAGGCACAGGCAAAACAGGTTATTCTTCTGGTTTTGACCCTAAACCCTTGGGATATTTTTTCAAGCTGTGGACAGACCCTTGTTCTGATCTATTCCTGGAGCCAAAATCCTGAACCAGTTAAGCCAAAATCCCAGAAACTGGGGGGGGGGGGGAACTGTTCCAATTTTGCTGCAAATTCCACCACACAAATTTCAGGAATATTATTTTATTTTGGTCCAGCACCTTAACATTGCTCTGGACCTGGATGCAAATATTTTTTGGGGGGATCTGGATGCAAATACTTTTCGGGACCTGGACTCAAATATTATTTGGAGCTGGGACCTTGTGGTCCATCATCCCCAGTGCGAGCGGGTGGGGAGGGGTGAAGGAAGAGCTGGGTACCCAAACCCGTGTCCTCTCCTCTCACAGTCTCTAGAGGACCTGGAAGACCAAAAACGGAAAAAGAAGAAAGAGAAGATGGGCTTTGGCTCCATCTCCAGGGTGTTTGCTCGGGGGAAGCAGCGCAAGTCCCTCGACCCGGGGCTCTTTGACGGGACGGCCCCCGACTACTACATCGAGGAGGACGCGGACTGGTGACCCCCCCGTGCCGGGCGGGTGCCACTGTACATATCCCCCACCTGTGGACGTGTTACCTGTTGTCTTGGGAGCGATGCAGCTGTGTCGTAACTTCAGTTTTTCCCCTTTTTTTTTTTCTTTTTCCGTGGTTTTTTTTTTCGTGTTTTTTTTCCCATCCCGGTAACTCCTTTTGTTGTCGCTTCAGTTCGTCAGTTTTTGGGGGGGTGTTTTTTCGTTTTGTTTTGGGTTTGGTGGTTTTGTTTTTTGGTTTTTGTTTTTTTTTGTTTGTTTGTTTGTTTGTTTTTTGTCGTCGTTGTTCTTTTCTCTTTCTTCTTTTGATGAAACTTGAAACTTGAAGGACTGCTGTGTCTCTGTAAATACCAGAAATATTGTGCACTTTGTGCTTGTGACGTCTCTTGTCCGAAACCCGCTGTTTTCCGGAGCCCAGCCCGCGGGGTGTCCTTGCCTGGGGACGAAGGACCTGCCCAGCAGAGGGACCTTAGAGGGAAAACACACAAAACCAACAACAACAAAACAACAACAAAAGATCTCCTTCGCTGTGATGTCTTCCTGGCCGAGCACCCGGGCTGGTTGTAACGCCTGCCGGTCTGGAAATAAGTGTTTTAACGTTCCTTTTTAGTTGTTTTAATTTATTTGCACAAACCCAGAGGAGCTATTCTAACTAAATTATTGCAGAAGTTTTGGGATTTTTATATTTTTCCACGTCGGTTGGGATGGGGTGGGAGGAGGAAGGGGGTGTTTGTACTGTATTGTCCTGGGAAGCTGCTG
>NW_021940578.1:2672829-2674703 GCF_001715985.3 Manacus vitellinus | reverse complement strand
AAAAAAAATGTATTAAGATTTATTTAATGAACTTATAATAGTGTATTATTTTTCTTAATTCCGATAACGCGCGCCCTGGTTGAGATGAAAAAGGGGGTTTTGTCTCGAATCGCCGACGCCCTCGCGCCGTGTATTCCTGCTCGTGGGATGATGCAGAGAGGCCGTGGAGGGGGTGTCAGAGGGACCAGGCTGTGCCCCGTGGCATCTTTTCTCTGCAGAGAAGCATTTTTATACGTTTTGTTCTTTTTTTTTGGGGGGGGGGGTTTTGTTCTATTGTTTTTGGGTTTTTTTTTTGGTTCTCCTTGCGTTTTTATAATTTAAACTCTAAACCACCAGAAGAGATGAGCAATCTCCTTGTTACCGAGTAGTTTCCTTTGCATTTCAGCTTTTTTGTAAATTAGGAAATAATTCTAAAAATTACTAAGAGGATGATTTATTTAAAAGAGAACTTCGCTAAATAGCATATGAATTATGGGTAACATTAGATTTAACTTTTCCCCCCGTGAGCGGGGGAGAATCCTTGAAGGCATGGATGCAAATATAAAATTATAAAAGATCTAAATAAAGCTTATTTTAAAGTACAGATGAACTCCACGTGGTTTTGTTGCTTGGCAGATGGAGAGCCTGGGCTGGTGTTGGCGTTGGGGTGCAGGACACCCTGACTGCCACATGAATTTGGGGGGCTCAGGGGTGATGGGGGAATGCAGGAGAAGCTGGACCAGCTGCCAGGCAAGTGCTTGCACCTGGATGCAGTGATCCTGGCAGGAGGCTGGGACAGTCTGCATCCGTATAAAATGGGGATTTCAAGGGTTTGAGGTAAGTAAAGATCTGGGAATGTGGGTGAACAGCCAGGAGATGTCCCCCTCATCTACAGAAGGACAAAGAAAAAGAGAAGGGATGGAGAAATAAAAAAATGTTGTGCTCTAACTTTTATTAATGGATAAATTATTGATATTAATTTAGAGATTGATAAATCATTATAATAATATATAACTACAGTTATAATAGTAGCAACTATAAATAATAAATAATAATTATTATTCCTATTATTATTTCAATTACACTGGTCACTTGTAGGGCTGTGCCAGCACTGCAGGAGGGGCCTGACACCATTTTGGGGTCAATTGCTGTGTTTGCCAGAGCAAAGACAACTTGCAATGATTTTCTTGTTCTTTGAGCCTATAATGAGGGTACAGATGAAGAGATGTACCTTTTCTTCTTTTTTTTTCAACAGAAACAGCCTTCTGGGTTTGGGAGAAGCTGCAGAGGAGGTAAGAGCCACCATCGTCTGAAATGGAGAGAGTTGAAGCAAAGAAAAATAGGAAAAACTCAGGAGAAGCCAGCTGGCTCTCCAGCAGCTGGAATCCAGCACTAATGGGAATTAAATGTGGCATTAAAGGGTAACTGCTGAGCACGGCAGACATGAGCTGGGCACAGGCAGGGGTGGGATTTGCTGCATTTGAAGGAATTCCCTATAAATATTTGGTGTTTCCCTTTGTGTATGGGATGGGATGTGGGTGTGCATCCATCCCATCCGTGGTTTTAAAAGCTCTGCCCTTTGGGAGCCAGGAATGTGGCAGAGCTGTGGGTGTCACACCAGTCCTGGCAAGGCTTCTGCTGCTCACCAGTTTTGTCCCAGTGCCCTGGGGACCATGCTGAACCCTGGGGAGGGGGACACGGGTGTCACCTCCTGCTCCAGAGCCATGGCAAGCAAAGGGACCTCATTCCCTGGATCTAGGAGTGATGTCCTGGGCTGAGGGGGGGCTCTCCTTGGTGGCTTTATCCCTCCCAGTCTGCATTTCCCTGGCAGTGGAGGCTGCAGGAGCCTGTCCCTGGCTGCTGTGTTCCCCTTACATCAGCCTCATCCCTGCTGC
>NW_021940578.1:2667955-2672722 GCF_001715985.3 Manacus vitellinus | reverse complement strand
TCAGCCTCATCCCTGCTGCATCCCCCTCAGTCAGCCTCATCCCTGCTGCATCCCCCTCACTTCAACCTCATCCCTGCTGCATCCCTGCTGCATCCCCCTCACTTCAACCTCATCCCTGCTGCATCCCCCTCACTTCAGCCTCATCCCTGCTTCATCCCCCTCAGTCAGCCTCATCCCTGCTGCATCCCTGCTGCATCCCCCTCACATGTCAGCCTTACCCCTGCTGCATCCCCCTTACTTCAGCCTCATCCCTGCTGCATCCCCGCTGTGCTGGGTGCTGCGCTGCTGCCACCGTGTGAGCGGTCCCCGAGTTTCTACGCCCCGTGTCTGTTTGTTTAAGGTGTGACTCGCCGCGCTGGTGCACTTTGAACCGGGCACGTTGTTGTGCAGACGCTCACGAGCGCCTTTTTCCCCCTGAGGACTTTAGACCGAGAAAGGTCTAAAATATCCCAGCGCCCTGCCAGGGCACGGGGTGTTGTGTTGGTGGGATGGCTGGGGTACCCCACAGAGGGGGCACCCTGGGGCTCCAGCACCCCTTTGCTGGTGTGTAAACCAGCCGTGCTGGTCCTGACACCATCTCTGCTGATGTTACAACCTGAGCCGTGTTTACCTGGTGGGTAACATGTGGGTCAGGAGTGGGGTTGAGAGGTCAAACAGGGGTGAGCCTGGGAGGTTTCCTGCCTTGGCACTGACTCACCCCATGGCTTTAGCAGGTGATCTCATCTCCCTGGGCTAGATTTTTGGTGATAAAGAGCTGAACTGGTATACACCAGATAGCTGAATAAATCATCAGGAGGTTGGTGGGGTTTAAGATGGGGTCGGTCACAGGGTGTGGGTGATGGTGGTATCTCCCCAAATGCTGGTGTCAAGGGCCACCACTGAGGCTGTTGGTTTATTGCTCGGGATTGCTGAAATTCAGGAATGTGCCTGTCACTAATTCACCCATTTTCAGTGTTTTCCCTGAAGGTGTCTTATACTGCTGCTTCTTGTGTATGAAGCCAATGCTGGAAGTGCCTTTGAGTCCTTGCCTGCACAGCCCAGGGGATGCCCGAGAGCATCCTTTGATGCAGTTATCCTTTGGGATATCCTGCTCTGCCATTGTCTCTGCAGCTGTCCCCACAGCAGCCCCTGTCCTTGGCTTCCCACTGCCCTGACCTGACACCTCCAGCAGCACAGACCAAGTGGTTCTGCTCCATCCAGCCAGGACACCAGAGCTGTGATCAGGGCCCATATCCAGGTAGGAAGATTTCCTTGGAGTTTTATCATCGCTGGTGAGTGATTTCCCAGCACTTCCCCATTCTTGGGCACAAGCCCTCGCTCACCATCTGCTCCTAATTCTGAAAAGCTACATCAAATATCTGCTCAGCTTTTTTTAATACCCCCCTGCACGACACCACCGGAGCTCTTCTCTCCCAGCCCTGTTATCCTCAAACCCCGGATCTCCTATTCCCGAGTCCCTGACCAAGGCAGAGCTTCCCCGAGGGATGCAGCAGCCCCCGGGTCGGCTCCGGGAGGAAGCAGCAGGTTACTGATTATTCCCTCTGTTAAACACGGCAGCTTTATTTACGCTGTTTTCCAGGTTGCAGACGTGCGTGTGCTTGAAATGCAGACGGTGACCTGGCGCGGTGGTTGAACTGGTTGTACTGGAACCGCCGAGCTCTGCGCCACGTCCCGGGGCCGCCGGCTCCGCTCCCGGCCGGGAGATGCCGGCAGGTCACACCCTCCCACCGGGAGCCTGCGGAAATGCCTCCCGAATGGCTGGTTTTTCCTCCTTTTTCCCGCTTACGAGGCAGGTTCCCAGCCTGCAGCCCCGGCAGGGACTCTCTAAATTGGGATGTAGAAACTCAGGCATGATGAAGAGAGATACCAGTATGGACCAGTGTGTGTGGGCTGGGAATTGGGATCTGAGGGAGCCCGTCATGGAGCAGGCTGGGATGGACCCTTATCCTGGGGGCAAAGCTGGGGCTCTGCCATGTTCCATTATATATAACATATTTATATATTTATATTGTATTTCTGATGCTAATTAGCTGCTAAGTGTCTCTCTAATCATAGAATCCCAGAATGGTTTCAGTTGGAAGGGACCTTAAATCTCATCCAGTCCCACCTCCTGCCATGGGCAGGGACACCTTCCACTATCCCAGATTGCTCCAAGCCCCATCCAACCTGGCCTTGAACACTTCCAGGGATGGGGCAGCCACAACTTCTCTGGGCAACCTGTGCCAGGGCCTCACCACCCTCTTCCTATTCCTTCCAATGTAATCTAGATCTAAATAGATATTCTAATCCTAATGTAGGATAAATAGGCATCCTTCCTCAACACCCTCTTCCAATTTCTTCCTGTCTAATCTAGATCTACCCCTTGTCCTATCACCCCATGACCTTGTTATATATCATAAAATATATACGTGCAGTCTGGTGGCTCTGCTGACCTGACTCCCAGGGATGGGCTTTCCCTCTTTCAGGACAAGCCATCCAACTGCAGGTATCCAGGAGCAGCGTGTCACCCAGAGCAGTGCTTTTGGCTCACTGTTGGAAAGGTTTGGAGGAATCCTGGGATACGGCCGGGCTTTCAGTGGTGACTTTATAATACATGCTGAGCACTTTTGAGCAGGAAAAAGCAAGGAAAACTGCCAGTGAGCCATTTCTGCCTCCAAGGCAGGGTAATGTGAGCCCCTGGCACCTACCTGCACGTACCAGGGCATCAGATGCCCTTCTGAAAGGCCCTTTTGTAACCTGCTGGTGGGTCCAGTGGGGCTTCAGTTCCCCCCTTGGCATTCCTGTGCTCTGTATCCTGCATATCTGGCTGGATAAACACCCTGGAGAGGTCCCAGCCTGCCCTGGACTGGGCAGGGAGTGTTTGCAAGGGGAGGAGTTGAGCTGCCATAGATAAATCCCCACACTGGGATGGCTGCTGGAGCTGGAAAGGCGAGACCAAGAGATGGATGTGAATGTGTTATCCCCCAGAGGAGTGTGTGGAAGGGAAGGGCAGGTGCCTTAGCAGCCATCCAAGGGGGCTGAGCAAGTCCCTCCCGCCTTGATCCTGCTCCACTGCCACTGAAAAGCCCATTTCTGGCCAAAATTCAGCTTTGTGGAGTGGGAACCTGAGGAGCCAAGTTATGAATGTCCCCTCTGTGCTCACAGTCTCCAGGGCCTCTCTTCAGGGGGATGACCTGGCTCGGAGCTCTCCCTGCGCTGGATCAGGGGCAGTCAGTGTGTGAAGTCCGTGTTCCCCCTGCTTTCTTATAGAGAAAATAATTCCCTGTTATATTTCCTGACTGACAGAGCTGCTTGGGATGACAGGTCTGTGTTTGACACAGGAAGGTGGGGCAGGAGAGGAGGGAATTTGCCTGAAGTGGGGTGAATTTGCCTGAGCCGGTGGGCCGAGCCGGAAAATGCAAAACAATCCGTACGAGTTAAAAAAATAAACATGCAGCTGTGCTTAATAACTATTTCTTTTTATAGAACAACTCTCGGGATTGCTCTTTGATTAGAGGAGGAAGGTATCGCTGCCGTGCGCCGGGGCAGGTGAGTCAGTGGGAAATACTGTCAGCTTCGTAAGGGACTGTGCTGGGAGGGAGGGATGCAGGGAAGCAGGGGGGGTTTCCCAAGAATCCTGAACACCAGTGGCCCCGAGGCTGGGCTGTGGTGCCGCTGAGTCACGCCAGGAGATGTGACAAGTTTCGTTGGGTTCGTGATGGCTTTTGCCTTTGCAAGGACTTGCAGGGCTTAAGGGACAGGAAAAACTGCAGTGTCATCTCTGACAGAATTTGAGTCTTTGTTGGTGTTTATTGTTATGGCTGGGTGTGAGAAGGGCCTGGAAAAATGCATCACAGTTGTTGTTGGGATGGCATTCGGGGAGAGGTGACACTGGACACGGCATTAGTTGCAACAGGTTTTGCCAAAGCTCAGGTCTGGTCCCTGCAGTTCAGTCTGGAAACCACGGGACTGTCTGGCTATGAGGACAAGGCACATGGCCAGTAGCCATGGTGAGGGCCATGCCCGGAATGGCTCTTCCTGGCAAGCAGGTGTTTAACTGTGACTGTTTGTAGAGGGCAGCAGACTGATAAAAAGCACTTTCCAGGCTCCCTGGGAGCACAGGCTTTGTGGGGATGTCAGCTTTGCCTTGGTGAATGGAGTGATGAGCCTGAGCAGTTGGGTTCCTCAAAACGGGACTTCTGCACACAGAGTTGGGAACTGATAGAGGAAAGGCTCCACACAAGCTGGTTTCATAATGCAGATGCCTCACAAGCTGGGTTTTAAACTACAGATTGAAAACTAAAACTTTAGTTAGATGTTGGGAAGAAATCCTTCCCTGTGAGGGTGGTAAAGCCCTGACACAGGTTGCCCAGAGAAGCTGTGGCTGCCCCATCTCTGGAAGTGTCCAAGGCCGGGTTGGACGGGGTTTGGGGCAACCTGGGCTAGTGGAAGGCGTCCCTGTCCAAGGCAGGGGGTGAAACTGGGCGGGCTTTAAGGTTCCTTTCCAACCAAACCATTTTGAGGTTCTATTAAACTGGAGATAGGGGCTGCGATGTTTAGAGCAGGGGCTGCACGGTACTCCGAGGAGGTGACCCCATCGGCATCCCCGGCTGGGACCCGCACCCGGTTTGGGGGGGTATCTCCCCTATGGTTTGGAGGGGTCTCCCCCATGGTTCGGAGGGGTCTCCCCGATGGTTTGGAGGGGTCTCCCCGATGGTTTGCGGGTCTCTGCGCTGGTTCGAGGGGGTCTCCCCGCTGCTGCCCCCTCCGCTGTCCCGGTTTCCCGGA
>NW_021940578.1:2648239-2667395 GCF_001715985.3 Manacus vitellinus | reverse complement strand
GAGGAGTGGCTGCCGTTTTGGGAAGGATCGGCTGGCACTTCAGGGAGGGATCGTTTTGGGAAGGATCAGCAGCAGGGAGGGTGCCGGGTGACCCCCACGCCAAACCCGCCGGTGCCCCGCAGCCGGGTCCCGTGGGTGGCAGCTCAACAGGAGTGTCACGGATCACGAACCCACGGCTCGGGTACGTCCGTCCCCGGGAAGGTGCAGGGACCGTGTGTGAGCCAGGAAAGCAAACAAAGCCAAGGAGAAGGAGACCTGCGCTGGGCAGGTCGGGGCCGGGCGCCGGTCAGTGGGGGCTCAGCTCTCCCTGTCGTGACATTCCTGCTGAAGAAAGAGCGGCCTGGAGGCTTTGAGGGTTCAGCAGACCCACAGGTGTCTCACAAGTGGTTGTGTGCTGACGCTGGTATTTGATTTTTGGAGGTGACGGGGTGGGGGCCAGCGTTGCTGTGTAGCTGGGTTTGTTGGGAAATGTGGATGTGTGAGCAGAAAACAGCAGTTCCAGGAGTGTGTCCCATGGGAGACGGGCTGCCCTCGCCTCTGCATAGCGGATGAAGCCTGAGAGAGGTGAAGCCAAGAGGTGTGGTCCTGGCTTTCCAGCTTAAAGCTCTCTGGAGCAGACCTTGGCCACTGCCTGATGGGATGTGGCCACAACACATCCCTCTACAGCATATCCAAGCATCCTGCAGCCGTCCACAGCCCTGGGTATCTTGGCATGACAGCCAGAAAGGGAAACCTCCCAGGTGTCAGTGAGGAACAGGGTGTGGGGCTGGTGAACCCAGCCCTGGACTGAGGTGACTCGGAAGTATGTGACATGCCTTTGATTTTAGCTGTGTAATTACACGGGTGGGAAAACCCTTAGGAAGGCAAGTGCCTGGGGAAGGAGGAATGTTTGGCCACGGGTGCCCTGAAGAGAGCTGAGTGTCGGTGTTCGGCGCCGCGGCGGTGCCACGAGGAGATGCCAGGGGGCCAGGGCTGGGCAGGGCTGTCTGCCTGCACTCCAGCAGGAGTCTGGGAGGAGGGATCCCTCCGGCAGCCCGGGTGTGTGTCTGTCTCCCAATGCTGCTCCACACTTTTCTTGTTCCCTGTGTATTTAAGAGGCAGAAACTGGTGTCGAGGCTCTGCGGAAGCAACTGAATATCCTTGTATGAGCAGTGCAGGTGGCATGTAGTGACACAATTCCCAGAAAACCTCCATCCCTATCAAAATACCTGTGCCCACGCTGCGGAACACTCCTGCTTTGTGCCTGGCTGCTCTGTGTCCCTTGGCTGCCCAGCCAGCTCCGTGTGCCCTGGCATCGCCTCTCGCTCCCTTCCTGCCTTGTGGGCTCCTTAGCCATCCACAATAGGTTTTCTTTGTGGGTCACACTTGTTGGAGAACCTTTTGAAAAAGCATGGGGAGAGGTGATGCTGCGTTGGGGTAAAAGGTGTTGCTTAAAATCCAGTATGAGGATGAGGAGGGTGATGGCAGTGTGATGTGTCGGGTTAGTGGCTTTCAGCAAGGGGAGATAAGGCTCCAGGGGCTGCTGTGGTGTCACAGGAGCTGCTTAGAGCACTCCAGGAGGGCTGTGAGGAAGCAGGAATGCTGGATTTGGCTTCAGAGGGCATCAAAAGGGCAGATGGATGTCTCTGAGTGCTGGAAGGCTCTGGAGGAGAGTGTGTTATCTGGGTGTTCTCTGGCATGGAGATGGGGAGAGGTCCTAGAACAAAAACCAGGGGGAAGCTGTGGAGGAGTGGCTTTATCTCAGAGGAAACAGCAGATTAGGAGAATTTAAAAAAAGAAATAAATCCAAGCTCAGAGGTGCACAGTGGCGCCCAAAGGAAAGCGGGAAGGAGAAAGAGTCAAAGTGCTGGGATTTTCCCAGGCAGGTGTGCTTTCCCAGGCCTAGGCACACAGGGAATTCACACACCGGAGAGAGGTGAGCACCTCAAACCCCCATCCCTGGTTTAGCAGAGCCGGGCCTGGAAGCCTTAGGCTGGCACTAAGTCCCAGTGTGAGCCTGGCTCAGGAGAAGCCAGGGGACACTGTTCACACGGTGGCTGGGACACAGCGAGGGCTCGCTGACCTGCTGTGAGCTGGTGCCAGCACAGCCTCGGTGCCCACAGCAGCACATTGTCCCCAGGAATAAATGGCAACGTCCTGAAACACAAGCGTAAAAGGACTCTCTGTCCCTGTCCATTACCGCTTTCCAGCAGGCGCCGCTCGGATGGACATAATGGAATTATGGGGAGAAAAGAGTCTGGGAGGCAGTTTCTTATATCTCAGTGGCAAAGGTCAAGGCAATGGCTGCTGCAGAGTCATGATTCCAGCTCAGGGGTACGGCTGCTGTGGCCTGTGTGAGCCCTGCCACTTCAGAAACCCTTGGCAATCCCCGGAGTTCCGAAGGATGCAGCACGGGGAGATGGCTTGGGAATGGTGTCGTGGACATGGGGTGTTCTGTGTGCCCTGTCACCGTGGCTGTGGAGGCCACGGCCAGCAGGGTGGATTGCAGCATCCTGAGCCCCGGAATGGGCTTTCCCACGACGCCCTTGTTTTGCAGGAAGTGGCAGAGTCAGGGCCCCCCTCCCGGCTCCCTCTGGAGTGGGAGAGGGGGAGAGCCTCGGGCAGGGTTTGAGGAAAGCACCGCTGCTCTCCCAGCGCTGACTGCGAGGTGCAGCCGAGGAGGGGTTGTTATAAATGAAGCATAAGGAAAAAAGAGGGTTAAATAGCTCTTAAATGTCTGCAGGGAATGTCGGGAGTGATGGATGTGGATGCATTCTTTTGTGCTCTAGGCAGGAAGTGTAAGCAAAATGTGGAAGAGCCCTGATGGTCTGCATGGGGCTGCCCCTCCAGGTTTCTATTCCCTGATGGGATGCTCTAAAATGGGTTGGGATTTGTCCAAAAGATCAGAAATTGGCTAAATCAGCAATGATGCTGCTTCTCCTGGCTCTGCTGGATTTCTCTGGGTATTCCCCACATTCCTTGGGCTGCATCTGGCAAGAAACATCCCTGTTCCTGGGACAGGTGTAAGGGGGCAGCAAGAAGGGCCAAAAAAACAAAAAGAGAAAACGGTGGCAGGGGGTTGGAACAAGATGCTCTTTGAGGTTCCTTCCAACCCAAACTGTTCTGGGATCCTGTGAAAATATCATCCATGTCCTGGGTGTCGTTTTTCCAACCCCACATGGACTTTTGTGCTCCTGGTGGGTTGGGCCCTTGTGTAATGAGGGCCACTGCAGGAACCAGCTCCTGAGGATGTGTCAAGGTCAGCAATTAGCAGGGTTAATGAGCAGGTTGTCTGGGTGGAAGCATGAGGAAGAAGGTAGAGCCTTGTAATCTAACAGAGAGGAGACTCTGGGATCCTTGGATAGTTAGAGAATGGGTGTATTTATTTATTTTTTTAAAAATTTCCAAACAGTTAGTTCTGTTTTTTTATGACCAGTGCTGGGGTTGCACCCTGGTTTTGGGAGGCAGCTCCGAGGGGATGTGTTGCTCCATGGAGGTGTGTTGGGAGCCATGCACTGTTCTCCAGTGACTCCTCAGGAGCGAGGAAGCCCTGGAGCTCATCCCATGTCACTGTGTCGGGGTCTGACCTGTTCCCTGAACTGCAGACTCATCTCTTGTGATCCCGTGACAAAGGTGTTGCTGCTGGAGCGTGAGCAGGAAGGTGATGTCATGGGAGGGGAAAAATCCAAAGGTTGTGGAGGGCAGAGGAGCGTGGGCGCTGCTGTGGGCAGCAGAGGGTGTCGGGCTTCCTTGCCAGTCAGCCAGTGGGGCTGGCATTTCTCTGGGAGCAGCGGGATATGGGGCATGATCTAGGGCTGACCCCCTTGGGTGGGTCTGTCTCCCATGGAAGGGAAGGTGCTCCCTGCTGCTGCTCCACCTGGGTGCCTGTGCCAAAGCCTTCCGGGCACATCCAGGCGTGGTGGCATGTGGTGCTGAGAACAGGCTTATCCCGAGCCCTCCCATGCCCAATTAACACTTGGAAATGTCCCAAGAAAAGTCAGGAAGCATCCCTGGGCTCTGGCAGCCTGCAGAATTTGGGGAGAGGTGCGGGAAGCCCAGAGGAGCTGTGGATGCCCCTCTGGCTTTGAAGGTGCGCCGGTGGAGTTTAATAATGTGGAATCCTGGTGTAAATCATTGCCAGGGCAGGGCACAGGAGTGTGGGGGACGAGATGGAGGGGGTCTGGCTGCAGGGAGGATCCCATGCTGTGGGCAGAGGGAAAGGGAATGGGGCTGGAGAGGGCTGGAGCATTCAGGCACTGCTTGCCCACCTGCTGGGGACAAACTTTTCAGCAGGGCCTGTTGTGAAAGGACAAGGGGAGATGGTTTTAAAGTAAAAGAGGGTTGATTTAGATTGGATATGACGAAGAAATTCTTCCCTGTGAGGGTGGGGAGGCCCTGGCACAGGTTGCCCAGAGAAGCTGTGGCTGCCCCATCCCTAGAAGTGTCCAAGACCAGGTTGGATGGGGCTTGGAGCAACCTGGGATAGTGGAAGGTGTCCCTGCCCATGGCAGGGGGTGGAACTGGATGAGCTTTAAAGTTCCTTCCCACCCAAACTATTCTGTGACTGAGGGATGAGCATCCAGACAGTTCTGGGGATGCTGGACCCGAGACAGAGGCAGCAGTAGCTCCCTTCTCCAGCTGTGATGTCAGGGCACCAGGATAGCTGTTGGATCAGAGATAGAAGCAGCTCTGGAAAGCCAGGAGAGCAGCTAATTCAATGGAGATACAGACTGGAATAGCAAGTCTTCTGTTTTAATCTGATTGCTGGGCTGCAGGGTAGCACTGTGAGGCATCTGTGGAAAACTTCCAGGCACAGAGGTGACGTAGGAGCTGAAATCCTGCCACTTCCAGGACTGAGGTGCCTGAGGGAAGCCGCAGAGATTGTGAACAGGCACAGAGGTTTAGACACCATGGGTAAATGGGAGCAGCCCTGTGTGTGTTCTCTGCCCACCATGGGTGCAGCACAATTTTCCTGCCCCAAGGCCATCACAGCAGTTCTCAAGTGAACTCCTGGCTGGCCAATGTGTTTGTGATGAGGATGGGAGCTCGTTTGGATCAACAGGTAAGGAGAAAAACCCACAGGGCACAAATGGAGAATGAAACCTTTGTGTGGGAGGGCAGAGGCCAGTGCTGGGACCACCAGTCACAGTGTAAGGGCTTGGGTGGGAGGATGGCTCTTGGAATGCTGGTGAGGACATTTCAGATGCAGAGTTTTCCACATCTTCAGCAGCTGTTCACTGGGGTGGAATTAAAGCTGGGATCAGGGGATGCCCTCCCCAAGGAGCACACAGGGCAGCAACCTGGTGCTGGGGCTGGGCACAGTGCTGAGCTGTGCCATGGGGAACAACAGGCTTGCCCCATCCTGCCTCCCAGCAACTCCCTTTGGGCAGAGCTCAGCAGCTCGTGTGTGTCCCATAACCCAGGACAAACCACAGGAGCCAAGACTCTGCCCTGCCTGGACCCACACGGGTCTGGGGATGTGTCCAAAGGGGCTGGGACACCCCTGTGGGAGTATCCCCAGCCATGCTGGGCACCAGCAGTGAGCAGGGAAGTTTCTCTGCAGATTCCTCCTCTCCAGGCTTGTGTGCATGTCTTTTCCTGCTGGAGCTGGTCTGTTTTCTAGGAGTGCTGCTCTATTCTGGCCCTTGACCCTGCAAACTGGGCGTGCACTCAAGCTAAACAAGCAAACATGCAGCTTTTGAGCCAGAGGGTTGAGCTGGAGGGCGTGTGGGTGACGTGGATACAGCACCTACAGCAGCACAGCCCAGGGCGACCTCGAGCCCAAACCAGCATCCAGAAGCCAGGGAGGGAAGGAGGGATCCCTGGCATGGTCTTGGCACATCCATAAAGCTGCGAGGCTTTATGTGGATGTTCTGCTGTGAGGAATCCAAGTTGTCCCCGTGGGTCACAGCACCCGAGGTCAGGGAAGTGAGCGGGCAGGAGATGTGGCTCCATGAGTTTATATTTAGAAAACAAGCACGTCTGGTCCTGGCAACTCAGAAAACATTCAGTGGAGGCAGTGGAGGGGGAGTTCCCACCCGTGGCTGGCTGGTCGGGAATGCCAGTGCTCGGACATTCCCATGGGATGCAGCCAGGGCACTCACCACCCGTGTGTGTGTGTGTGTGTGTGTGTGTGTTGCTGCAGGGAGGGTGAGCACCGGCCTGAAGTGAGCTCAGGGCCCTACAAGGGTTCACCATCCCGGCAGCTGTTGCTGGCAGCAGCTGGGGGAAGCCACAGGGTCGGGTTGGCTGGGAGAGAGGCAGTTCTGGATTGTGTTCTGCGGGCAGGAAGGCATCGCAGGGCAGGCAGCCAGCGCCGTGAGCAGCCCTGCTCCATCCCAGTTGTAGGGAAAGGGAGAAGCTGTTCAGCTAGAGATGCATTTCTGAGCGTTTCCAGGTTGGTTTGCATTGACAAGGGCTGTTGAAGTTGATTTGGGTGGCCTTTTTTGGTGCTGTGAAGTCAGTTATCACACTCCTAAGGACGGGCAATCTAAGCCCTTAGCAAGCATCAGTAATTTGATTGTTTCCAAAGGTTGGTGATTATCACGGCTGAGAAAGTAGCAAAGGGCGGGGATGGGAATGGCCAACAAGGATCCAGCTACCTTGTTATATCCCAAGGTGCTCTCCACAGGCAGGGCAGGGTGAGATTTCCAGTGTTACACAAATGAAACGATATCATCGTGGCTACTATGACTGCAAAGACTTCGCATTTTACCGTGGACTAACCATCACTTTCCTTCTCTTCCCAGAGCTCACATCCTGCCCGGGGGAGGGCATGTTAGCAGGGCTGCAGCCCCCCTGCCCCGAGCCATGCTGTGAGGAGGGGGCAGCCCGGCCATCCAGCAGCGGGAATGATGGCCCAGTCCCGGGCCAACGGCTCACACTACGCCCTGACAGCCATCGGGCTGGGGATGCTGGTCCTCGGCATCATCATGGCCGTCTGGAACCTCGTCCCGGGCTTCGGCCCCCCCGAGAAACCCACCACCCACGCCGGGAACAGCAGCAAACCCGACCGTGGCTCCGGGGGCATCTTGAAGAGCAAGACCTTCTCGGTGGCCTATGTGTTGGTGGGAGCAGGGCTGCTCCTGCTCCTGGTCTCCCTCTGCCTCAACGTCCGGGACAAGAAGAGGCAGAGCGAGGAAATGGCCATCGCCCACGTGCAGCGCCACGTGTCTGTGGAGCCCTCGCAGCAGGAGGACAGGTGAGGTGTTCCGGGGAGAAAGGGAGCAGGAATGAGGGTAGGAGTGACACCAGGGGCTGTTGTTGCAGCTCAGTGAGGTCTGGATCAAGGAGAGGAAGGCTGGTGGCAGCGTGTGCTGAAATAAGCAAGCACGTGTCGTGGTTTGGGGTTCTGATGTGTCCTGGAGATGGGAAAGGAGTGACTCCAGCTGTATTTATGGAGCTGTGTAGGTGGAAGGGAGCCTTGTTGGTGTGTAAAATGGGGTCTAGACAGAGCTGTGGCCAAGCCAGTGTTGCTGAGATGTGCCACTCCTGGCTGGATTGGCACATGGGAGTGTGCTGAGAGGGAACACGGGGGGTGGGTGATGGATAACACAGAGAGCAGGCTCCTGCCACACGCTGGGAGAGGAGCCAGAGGTGCAGCAGAGGTGCTGTCTCACTGGGTGCAGCCGACGTGCCCAGCAGCCTTGGAGGCTGGCCATGGAGTTTAGACCTGGTGAAAGTCTGCAGGGCTCTGCTGTTTGCTCAGGGATCTGCATGGAGCAGAGCAAAGGCTGCTGCTGCAGGGACAGGCTGGACAAACACTGGTGCAGTTCCCTGTGCAGAGGGAGGCAGGGAGGTGTTGGGACAATATGGGATACAAGGGGGCAGGAGAGGATGATGGCTCTGCTGGCTGTTGTCAGGGTCTGCAGATCCACCCAGAAAACCAATTTTCCCTATTAGATTGAAAAGATAACTTCACAATGCCAAAGAAATGGCAAATGTTGATGTGCAAACCTGTGCATAGACAGTGACTTAGTGCAGGGCTAAATCTCTTTGCAGAATCTCTTTACCTCAAGGTACCCAACCCAAAAGACATCAGAACAACAAAGGAAGATAGGTGATGTCCCTTTCAAATGTATTTTGACTGATTTTTGAGAGAGGAGGAGAGAAATTGGTATTCTTTTGAAGGAATAATTCACTGCTAGGCAATAGAAAAGGGGTTTGTGGGCAGAGATGATCAAAGATGAGCATATGACATAAGGAAACAAAATGTGTCTGAACATAAGTGGGGTCATGATTTGTTCTGTCAAGCAAAAAGGGGCTGGTATATAATGCAGAAGGGCAAATAATTAGTTAAGCCTTTGAAGGTGGGGTGGTTTTATTCTTTCCTCTCCATCCCCTACCCACAGCAAAACTGAAATGATGTTGTGCCCACAGCCTTAACTCTCTCCCCTCTAGTCAAGAAGAGGATGAAGACGTGTCTTCCCAGTACTACGTCCCCAGCTACGAGGAGGTGATGAACACGGGCTACTCAGAGCCCAGGGACTCGGACAGGAGCAACAGGCTGAGCGTCTCCCTGCCCTCCTACGAGTCTCTGACGGGGCTGGATGAGAGCAGCCAGGCTCCAGGAGCTCCAGGAGCTGCAGGCACGGAGCCAGGCACGGAGAGACAGCCCAGCCGGCACAGCTCCCGCCTCAGCAAGCGCCTGAAGCCGCTGAAGGTCCGGAGGATCAAGTCAGAGAAGCTGCACCTGAAGGACATCAGGCTAAACCTGGGCCAGGGGAACAGCACTGTCCCTGTCACGATAGAGCCCCTCACCCCTCCGCCCAAGTACGAGGAGATCCAGGAGAAAGCGCCGGTGAGCCAGCAAATGCCTTAGAAGAAAAAAAAAAAAGGAGGGATCTGTGATGCTGCTGGGTTGAGGGTTTTTATAAACCCACCAGGCCAAGAGGGGCTTGGTCTGTGGGTGCAGAAGCAGCCAGGGCTCCCTGGAAGCTGCCATGTGGAGGACGTGATGGGTGTGGTAGCACTGCAGCACAAGGATGGGACACTTTTTCCCTGGGACTGGGTTTTACAAAAGACTGTGGGGAAAGAAGCCTGAATGCCACAGGTTCTGCTGCTCTGAAGTAAATGAAGGCTGGATGTACCAAAAGTGTCACTTATTGTGTTTGATATAAGACCACCCAATGCATCCTCTCACCTCCTCTGCCTCTCACCTCCAGCAAGACTTTTCCAAGCCACCAAACTGATACTGAAGAAGGATTTTTCCAAGTGGAAAAGTGAAATGTTCCTTTTTTTTTTGGGGTGTCTTTTCTTTCTGAGGAAGGGAAAGTGTGTTGCCAGAGCAGCACCACGGCTTTCCCCCCCTCCCAGCTGGGTTGGGCTGGTGGCCCAGGGCCAACCCTGACTCCTGCCAAAGTCTCTGCTGGCTGGTGGGAAGCAGCTGAAAGGGGGCCCCGTGCTCCTAGGGTAGAGGATGGATTTCCTGCCTCAGTTGCTTTCCCTGTTGTGTTTTGTGCTCCGTTCGAGGCGAGTGGGGAACTGGGGGGGGTTTGGGAGCTGCACCAGTGCCAGGGGTGCAGGGTGAAACCACTGCTGAGCATCCTGTGCGGGCAGACTGGGGCTGAATAAATGTTTTGTACGTTGTGTTTGTGTGTGTGTGTGTGTGTGCACTCGGGGGTGGTTGGTCCTTCCCAAGGTTTATAATCCGTCGGCTGTTGTAAGGGAGATGCTCCATGGGCATCCCAGCTCCATAGGCATCCCAGCTCCATGGGCATCCCAGCTCCATAGGCATCCCAGCTCCATGGGCATCCCAGCTCCATGGGTATCCCACCTCCACGCTGCCCCCCGGGCAAAACCACTGGCCACAAAGTCATCGACACATCCATCCACAGGCTCCCTTGGATGGTCTGAGAGGGATGTGGAGGTGGCTTTGTTGATGTGATGCTGATATTGATGTTATCATAGAACAATAGAACCATTTAGGTTGGAAAAGATCTCCCAAGAACATCAACTGTTAACCCAGCATGGCCAAGTCCACCACTAAATCATGTCCATGTTATGGAGTGGTCAGCAGAGGTTGACTTGATGCTGTGGTTGGTATGAGAGGAGTCCAAGTGACCAAAATGAAGGCAAAGATATGCTGGTCCAAATCCATTCGACAGGTTTCCCTTGTTAATGGTTATTTCCCATTGCATCTCTCAGTTTCTGTTGTTGCATCACAGGAGTTTCACTTTGCTGGGCCCCAAGGCACCTTCTCAGATGGGCAAAATAACCTCATTAACTAAGGGACTCTCTTACTGAAGAGAAGGAAATAAAGCAGAATATACCCCAGATAGAGGGATGTGGGGTGGGGGGTCCTGTGTGGGTGTTGTTGAGGAGATGTAAAGGTGGTGCAGCTCCTTGGAGGTTGTGTCCCAGGCATGTGTGCCCCTGAGAGCCCACTGGCAATGAAGTCCTCTCTCCTCAGTGAAGAAATACAGCCCTAACAGTTGTCCTAGAAAATCTGGGTGAATAAAGTGAAGTTTCTTGTCTGAACAGTTTGAAGGTGAAGTTTTATTGAGCTTCTTTGCCAGAAAATCCCATTTGATGAAATAGACTGGCAAAAACATCATCTTTCCCAGTGTCCCATGTAGGAAAGGAGCTGAAAGATTGCCATGAAGTGCAGTGACTGCAGTGACATGAGCTGTGACTCAAGCAATAGTTATACCAAAAATGCCCAAATGGCTAATGAGCATCTCTGGCTACTTTCCTGCTTGTCCTTTGATGGTATTTGGGAAGCAAAGGGAGATGTGGGATGCTGAGAAGTGCAGGAGCCATGACCATCATTATCCTAGGATGGCTTATCCCTGTGGCACTGTAAGGGAATGGTTATTCCTGAAGGTGAGGGTGATGGAGGAGAGGGTGGAGAGAGCACAGCTGTCTCTTCCACACACACCTAACAGCAAATTCATCTTACCCCAACCTCAGGCTGGTTGTCCAAGGTGGACCACACTAGTAGGTGAGAAATCAGGATGTGTTTAACATTGCACTTGTGTCTCAGCATCTCCAGAAGGTAACTCACATTCCAGGACAACTTGTGAGTTCAGCCTGGAGAAGAGAAGGCTCCAGGGAGACCTTAGAGCACCTTGCAGTACCTAATGGGAGCTCCAAGAGAGCTGCAGAGGGACTTTGGACAAGGGCCTGGAGTGACAGGACGAAAGGGAATGGCTTCAAACTGACAGAGGTTTGCAGAGCTCTTCTTTGCAAAATCTTCCACTTCTTCCTCAAAATTAACGAGATGATTAATTAATTAAATTATTTTTTTAAATTATTATTAATATGATAGAATCTTGCAGGACTGGAGAGGCCAAACTGGGGGGTGTTAGTGGCAAAGGTGTGGGGGGGTTTCCCCTTTGTCTGCTGAAAAAGAGTTCCTGACAGCCTGGGACCAAGGAATATGGATGGAGAAGCACTGATGGGTGCACTGATGCATCCCCATCACCTGGCAGCAACATTTATCCCCTTGCCTGTGGTTGCAAAACGTGTTTGTGTGTGTGTGTGTGTGTGTGTGCATGATATTAAATACAAAAAATGAGTCAAATGGGGACTCAAAGGTTCTTTGGCAGCCCTGGCAGTGAGGTTTGTGATGCACATTCCCACGTGTGTCACCAGCTGGCACCGAGAGCTGCGGCCGCGCCGGCGCGGAGCTCTGTTGTGCTGCCAGGCCAGTTGCTTGGAAAAAGGAGAAGGAGGAAAAAAAAAAAAAACTAAACAAAACAAAGGGGAAAAACTCACCCAGACAGGCAGCAGCGTGGCTGAGGTTTCCAAGGCTACTGCCAGGCTGCAGCGGCACTGCTGGCTGGGACAGAGCCGCTTTTGGGGTCATTTCTCACGGTTTTTGGTGTTTGAGTTGTTTGGGCCACTCGTGGCTCAGGTTGTGTGTTGGGTGGGGGGGTTGCTGAGTGAGGAGTTGGGATTTTTGGGGGAAGCCTTGCAGGTTCGGGGGCTGGGCAATGAGAGCCTTTCTAAAGAGCTCGGAGGGGTGTTTCCAGCTGAAACCCCACACCACGACCATCGGGAGCCACAGAGGGGCCGACATCGTCCTGCAGGTAGGGGCGGGGCAGCTGATCATCCTAAAACAGAGGGTGCTTTGCATGCAGGGAGGAGGACGTGCTGGAGCCCTCCATGCAAATTGTGGTGGGATTTATGACCAGAAAGGGGGGGCTTGGCAAAGCAGGGACAAACCTGGAGCCGCCTCCAGCAGCGTTCCCTGCCCGCCCACTGCCCGCTCCCAGTCCGCAGGTGTCGCAGATCGTCACGCAGCCCTGGAATTCTCCCCCTCGGACAACAGCTTCATCCTTCAGGACTTCAACTCCCCCCACGGCACCTTTGTCAACAGCTGCCAGGTCCAGAATGCGGCCGTGGGGGTGAGGCCAGGGGACATCCTGCGCTTCGGCACCGCGGGAGTGGCCTTCGAGCTGGTGGTGGATGGGGCTGCCCAGGTGAGGCTGGGAGGGGCTGCCCTGGGAAGGGTGCCCAGGAAAGGATGGGGTTCTCCTGCCCTGGGAAGGATGGGGTGCTTGCTGATCCCAGGGAAGGGTGCCCTGGGAAGGATGGGGTGCTTGCTGATCCCAGGGAAGGGTGCCCAGGGAGGGATGGGGTGCTTGCTGATCCCAGGGAAGGGTGTCCAGGGAGGGATGGGGTGCTTGCTGATCCCAGGGAAGGGTGCCCAGGGAAGTGTGGGTGGGTTCTACTGCCCAAGGAAAGGTGCCCAGGAAAGGATGGGGTTCTCCTGCCCTGGGAAGGATGGGGTGCTTGCTGATCCCAGGGAAGAGTGCCCATGGAAAGGTGCCCAGGGAAGAACGGGTGGATCTGCCCAGGGAAGGGTATCTTGAGGAAGGATGGTGTGCTCATCCCTGGGAAAAGTACCCAGGGAAAGGCGTGTGGGTTTTACTGCCCAAGGAAAGGTGCCCAGGGAAGGGTGGATGCTGTTGTCCCTGGAAGGATACCCAGGGAAGCGTGGATGGGAACGTCTAGGGAAAGTTGCCAAGGAAAGGTGGGTGGGTGCTGCTGCCCAGGGAAGGCTCCGGGAGCAGGAACAGGTTCCCAGGTCTGGGCAATCCTGAGGAAAGGCGAGGGGGGGAAATGAAAAGCTGGAGCTCCCTCTGCTGAAGAAACTCTGGCGGTTCGGCAGGGAAACGGAAAATGACGGGACAACGGTGCGTGAGAGAAGGTAGATCTGGGAAATGTGCTTTTCCTCTATTTGCGTTTTATGTTTCTTCCCAAGCCACTTAGTGGGAGGGAAGTTGGGTTTTACATCAAACCTAAAACAACTGATAAGTTCCAGTATCATTTTTATTACTGTGGCTCTTGAAGAATCCAAGATGCTGGTGAGGTAATGCCAGACCCTGCTGGAGCAGTGAGCAGCTGAATTCCCAAAGGCAGGGTGCACACAGAGAAGCAGGTTTGCACAGCAGTGCAGAGGATGCCTGTGGGGTGCCTGTTCCTTACTCTGGGCTCTCTGATCCTCCTGTGGAGGAGCAGCTTTGAAGCCTGACCCTGCTGACTGCAGGGAAGGAACCACCTCGGAGTTGCACCCTGTGAGGTGTCTAACAGAGGGAGAGATCACTCCTCTCGAGTCTTAGAGGAACATGTTGTACAGAGGAGCAGCACCCGGCTGGGAATCGCATCCCGCCGTGCCTCCAAGCGCAGGATAAGGGCCAAGACAGGGACAGTGGAAGGCTTTGGTGGAATCCTGCTGTGAGCAAGAGCCATGGGGAGCAGCATGAGCAAAAGCAACAGGGCTTGGACGTGCTCCAGGAGAAGGGAAGGTGCTGGAGTGGCAGGGAGCATTCCCTGGGGGTTTGGGCTCTGTTAACACCCAGATGTTGGAGGGCCCACATCCAGGCCAGGTCCGACGCTGTGCTGGCAGATGTTTAGTGCAGACCTTGACAGTGGCTTGTCCTCATTGTACTGGAAAGCTCAGGAGAACAGCAGTGTCCTAAATCTGGGTCTGACATGCCCAGCATAAGGTCTGGTAAATGTGATGGGAAGGCAGGAGCACAACGAGAGGGGTGAATGGCAGAAATGATGAAGTAGGACCATGTGTGAGCCAGGAGAGCTGTGAGAAGAGCATCTCTAGATCGTGCAAATGATGTGCAGAATTAGGGCAGAGATGGAGAGGGAAAAGCTCAAAAAGCAGCAAACCTCAGTGATTTCCTTCTGCTTCAGCAAAGAGCCTGAATGCCCTGATTAAAATCTGATCCTTGGGCAATGGAAATGGGGAAGGACTAAAGGACTAAAACCATGCTTCCACTGAGATCTGTGCCTGGGGTTTTTATGGCATGGTGCACATGAATCCAGGGCTAAAATCCTTGCTGATAACACGGTCTTTTCCCATCGTAGGTGTCCTGTCCCCCCTTGAAACGTCGCACGGGGTGGGCGGGGCAGCTCCAGGTGGTTGCAGAGCCCAAACCCTCGGCTCCCGTGTCTCCTCCCCGCCTGCCCTCGCTGCAGTGGCAGCATCCCCCTGGCTCTCCAGGCAGTGGCACTCCTGGAGCCCTCGGCCATCAGCCCCATCCTCCTCTGCCGAGGAGACCCCTGAGTGCCTGGGACAGGAGCGTGGCCAGCACTGCCTCTCTGGACACCTTCAGCAGGAGCTCTGCGCTGAGGCCAGGTAATCCATGAGCCCAAACCCGAACATTTGTGTCCTGATGTCCTCACAGAGCAACTTGGTGCTGAGTGGGGTTAATTGGAGTGGGGAAGTGCTGAGTGTTGAGCAACCAGCTGTGAGGCCATGTCCAGTGGAGCTAATCAGAGACTGTGTGTGGTCCTGGGTGGCATTTGGGTCAGGGAAGAAATGAGCTGTGACACCCCAAAGGGAGTGCTGTTGCCTCTGCAGAGGGATGTTTCCTCTTCCTTTTTCCTGGTATGTGACCCAGAAGGGCGATGACTGATTTTATCTGCACCAGTGACTCATGTACCTATTCCTGACTCCTGTTTGAAGTGGTGTTTTTTTCCTCCTTTGAAGTGGCTGCCTCAAGTGCAGGAACTTTAAAGTCTATCCGTAGCTGATACACCTCTGGAAATAAAGTATGTGATAAGCAACAAAGCAAAGGTGAGGGTTTGGGGGAATAGAATAGCTGGAGAACATGACTTTTGCCGTTAATGCTGTGGCCTGATGCACCATGCTGTGGTTTTCCTGTTTGGGGTTGGGTTTTTTGAAGTCATAAGCAACACAAAGTCAATAGCAGGGTTTAAATGTGCAAAGCCAGGGGCAGCACCTTGCAGTCCCAGCAGTGGCTGAACTGGAAACCACAGTGAGGGCAAAGGGAGGGACACATATGCCCCAGGTTGGCACATACCCCTCTGATTTTTGGGTAACAGAGCCAAAAGGATCCCCTTTTGTGCAAAAATGCACAGCTTTTTGTAGGGCTGAGCAGTGCTGGAAAATTAGAGGAGCTTTTCTCTGCTGTGTCTCTGCTGCCCTGAGGCTTTTCTGGTTCCCATAGGTGAATTATTCCTCTCTGTTGTGCAGACTGTGCTGTAAAGTGTCATTTTAGTGCCAAAAAGGTGGTTTCCCTGCTGTTTGTGAACCAAGCTCATGCTCTGAACAGCAGCCACTGCCTTGGAGTAGTTTTGGGACAAAGAATGCTGCAGGGAGTGTTTCTGCTGCCTGCAACCACCTCTCATGCTGATATTTACTGCTGCTGTTTTTGCTTTCTTCCAGTCTCAACCAGCTTCTCAGGTGATTGTGCAAGCAGTGTGGGGGGAGCCCCTTCCCTGGGGACTCACAACACGGATCTCCTCCAGCAGGAGAAGGTGATGCTGGGGAGAGAGTGAGGAATGCCATCCCTGTCCTGGTCCTTGGCAGAGCAGGAGAACCCTGCCAGCTGGCTGTGTGTGTCCCACCAGGAGTCCCAGCAGGGTGTGGGGACTGCCTCCCCAGGGGTCTGCTCCAGAGGATGGGGACAATGGGTGGCTGGAGGGTGTGGGAAGCCGGGTGAGCATGGCACTGATGGCCATGAGCGGGTACCCCTGGGCAGGAGTAGCTGCAGACTGGCCAATGGCACCTGCAATCTGCCCTCAGGGTGAGAAGCTGCTGCAGCTGGAGAAGGAAATGGGTCACCTCTCTGGTTTGGAGGCAGAGTCAAAGCGCAAAGACGTGGTGATAAGAGATCTGCAGGAGGAGGTCGCGGCCATGGCAAAGAAACTGGCCCAGGCGGCGGCGAGGAACGAGGTTGAACTGACCCAGAAACTGCTGGCCTTCAATCAAGAGCTGGGAGCCAAAACAGAGGAGATCAAAGCCCTGAGGGAACAGGTACCAGATGCTTCCATAGGCACCGAGCAGGGAAAACACCTCTCTGATACAAGTTTGTAATGTAACAAAGGTTTGGGGAAAAGCAGGTCCCATGTCTGAAACCAAGGGAAATGAGGGAGGTGGGGTTTTTTCCTTCTCTCCCTCCTTTATTTCTTTCTTCCTTTTTTCCTTCCTTCCTCCTCCATGCCTCTGGCATTAGGATTTCATCAGGAACAGCCAAAGCACATTTAAGGTGATTCTATTTGAAGCAATGACTCCTGAGAGTTAGTCAAAGATGCTTGAGAACAATCCCATCAAACCAGGACCTGGATGTGCCAGATTTCCCTCTCTGGAGGGGAATCAGTGAGTGATTGGGTGAGGAACACAGTGAATCTGTGTTTTGCAGATCAATGACCTGCAGAAAGGCTCAAGCCAGGTTTTCAGCCATTCCCTCTATGAAAGAGACCTGGAGATCGGGAGGCTCCGGAGAGAAAGTGAGAAGCTGAAGAAGGACCAGGCTTTGAGTGCAGGTACTGTGTCCCTGGAGCTCTGGGTCAGGGCATGAAGCAGTTTAGGACTGGCTCTGGAGAAAAGCAAGCATTGGCCAAGCTGTCCAGGCAACAACTGATTTGTAGTGGCTTGTAGAAATCAGAGAATCATGGAATAGGTCGGGTTGGAAGGGACCTTAAAGAACATCTTGTTCCAACACCCTGGCATAGAGAGGGACACCTTCCACTAGCCCAGGTTGCTCCAAGCACCATCAGCCTGGCCTTGGACACTTCCAGAGATGGGGCAGCCACAGCTTCTCTGGGCAACCTGTGCCAGGGCCTCACCACCCTCACAGGGAAGAATTCCTTCCCAGTATTTCATTTGGGTGTTGCACTTGTGTAACCTCTCACCAGAGTTGTTTTTCCCAGGTCTGGTGAGCAGCCTGCAAAGGGAGGTCCTGCAAAAGGAGCAGAAAATTCAGCAGCTCCAGCAAGAGACTGAAAAACTGAAGAAGGAAAATCGAGAGAAGGACAACCAGCTGGCAGTTGTTTCTGCCAAGGTTGGCAGGACTAACGAGGGCATCAGTAATTTATGGTCTCACACAGGGGTTAAGGTGGGAAAGCAGGTGGAGAAAAGTTGTGCTTCTCCCTTGTGAGGATTGTAGCAGCTGTATGTGGGTGGATGTTTTTTGGGGGGTCCTGAGATGAGTCCTGTCTGCACACAAACAGGAGTCACACAACTGTGCCACTGGGATGTGGTGGTGATGGTCCCATGGTCACACCAGGGTGTCCTGTGATGGCCACAGATCAGGGTCCCCTTCCCCAGCTCCATCTCCCTCCTCACTCAGCATCACTGTGTGCCCTGGATTCCTGTGAGCACAGGAGCTGTTTGTTCACACAGAGCTCTCATGCCAAGATCCTCCCAAGGAGCCATGGAAACCCCCTCACTGGGGGTGGGACTCCCTGTGGCCTGGGCCTGGATTTTCCCTTAAAGAAGGTGGCTTGTGCAGCAGGTTGTCTCTCTATATGTGCAGCTCCTCCTCAGCTGGCAGAGCTGCATCAGCAGTGTGATAAGGGGCAGAGGCTGCACAGGCTCTGTGGGATTGCCAGGGATTGCCTAGGAATCACAGAATTACTGAGCTTGGAAATAACCTCTGGGATCATTGAGTGCAACCATTCCCCTGGCACTGCCAAGGCCACCCCTAACCCACGTCCCCACGTGCCACATCTACACCTCCTGTAAATCCCTCCAGGGATGGCAACTCCACCACTGCCCTGGGCAGCCTGTGCCAGTGTTCCATTCACAGCAGGAGTGATGGTGTCACTGCCCTGATGGATATTTTCCTTGGTTGCCATTCCTTCTAGTGCTCAAGAATTAAAGAGGAAACGAAGCGTGAGCTTGGAGAGCAAGAAATAATCAGCTGTCGAAATGTGAGTTGAAAATGTTTTGGGGTGATGGAGCACAGGGCTAAGCAAGTGGTTGCAGGAATGCATCAGCCAGGGAATAATTAACTGGGCATTGTAAGGGAGTTGTTTGGAATTCAGCTCCTGCACTGGAAGGCACATAATGGGACTAACCACCCGGGGAAGTGTAAACTCTGTTGGATTTGTAATGCTGTGTTACAATGCAGGGGGAATGTGACCAGAAATCAGGTTGGAATTCTGCTGGTAAGCTGATAAAACCACAGTAAATATGGGTTAGAAGGGAATTCCAGGGTAAGCAAAGTGGGTTAGATGGGGAAAACATCTTGCTTATGAGTGGAAGTTTTCCAGAGAGGCAATGCCCAGTTCCTCTGGTGAGACCCCTGCCCTCCCTGGGCTTTTGCAGCGCATTGGGGAGCTGGAACGGGACCTGGAGGGGCTGCAGATGGAAATCCAGAAGCATTGTGCCAAGCAGGAGAGAGTCCAAAGTCAGCTGGCTGAGAAAGCCCAGGTAAGTGGCCAGCTGAGGGGGGCACACAGAGGGCAGGTGTGCCCTGGTGAGCCCATGGCAGGTCTCTCAGCTGCCTGACAGGGGTGAAAGGTGGGTGGGATGAGGACCAGCAAGTCCCAGGAGCAGGCTCCTGGGTCAGGAGTACAGGCAGGGGGTCCTGTACAGGCAGGAGATCCAAATGTCCTGAGCTCTGCCGTGGACACTGGGAGAGGAAGAAATAATTCAGATAGCAGAGTGCCCTGTGTGGGTGTTGGGTGAGGAAGTCAAGGATGGACAATGTCCCAGGGACCAGACCCACGCAAAAAGTGCCGTGAAAGCTCTGATGCTGCAATCCCACCCCTGCAACGGGATTGCTGCCTGTCTCCTGGTGTTCCAAAGCTACCTTTGGAGTTGTCGATGGGAATAGTGGGTAGCTGAGGTCGAAGTGCCCATGGCATGGTTTTCAGATGTCACTCTGAGGTGCCAATCATAGAATCATAGAATCAGCTGGGTTGGAAGGGACCTTCAAGATCATGAAGTCCAACCCTTGATCCA
>NW_021940578.1:2635720-2647449 GCF_001715985.3 Manacus vitellinus | reverse complement strand
AAACGCAGAGTCCTGAGCACCAAACCCTGGCATGGGACTTGTCGTCGGGTGAGGTATAAAAGGCTTATCCACAGGATTTGTGTGGGCAGCGTAGACGACAGAGCAGTTTAACAGGATACAAAAAAGGATTCTGTAATCCTGGTTACACTGTCTGGGACCCACACAAACCCCCCTGTGTGCCTGGGTAATGCTGCTCTGGCGGGGACAGCCCTTTGCAGAGCAACATCATGCTAGATATCCATGATCAGTTATCCTCAGAGATGATCAGTCAGCCTCAGTGATCAGTGATGTTTGTTTTCCTGTGTCAATCCTTGCTGCAGCTGGAGTCCTTCAAGACCCAAGTGATGCAAGTCTGTTCTCCATCAGCAGCAGGCAGCACAGGGAAATCCATAACAGAGGAGCAGGTGAGTTGGATACCAGCTCATGGTGCCTCCAACGCCCGGTGCAGCTCAGTGCAGATGCTGCGGAACAGCCACAGTGCCTGCTCTGTGCTCAGTAGGGCTGGTGGCATCCCAGCTTCTGCAGATGAGGAGCTGTGCTGTGGCTGTCCCAGGTTGATGGCACTGCTCCATGATGTGAAGGAGACACAGTCCTTTTTGTGTCCCACAGCTTGGATGGAGTCAGTGGGCTGCAGCAGGGGCAAGCCCAGGGGCCTGGCGTGGTTGCCAGTTTGCAGCAAGTCTCGATTGTTTCTTGCTGAGACCATCCATGGTCCCTCAGCTGGAAAAGGATATGAATATAGTGCCTTATCCTCTTCTTCCTCCACCTTTGCCAGGTGATAGAGAAGGTCAGGCAAATCTGTGATGAGAACCAGCAGAGTCACGAGAGGGAGAAGTGTCTGCAGGAGGAGTTAAGCTCCAGGCTCATGAAGGAGAAGGAGGTGTCTGCAAACATTGAGGTGCTCAAGAATTCCCTGCGGGAGCTCCAGGTCAGTCCTTTAAATACTGAGGACCAAGTGGCAGCTGGGAGATGGTGGCACAGGGCATTTTGTTGGCCTGTGGATAGGTTAAAGGTATGACCCTGAAGCAGAGTGTCATCCCAAAGCGTTCATGTGGCTGTTCCCAGCAGTTTGCCATAGAATCCTAGAATAGTTTGGGCCGGAAGGGACCTTAAAGCTCATTTCGTTGCACCCCCTGCCATGGGTGGGGACACCTTTCACTACACCAGGTTGCTCCAAGCCCTGTCCAACCTGGCCTGAGATGTTCAGTGAGGTTGTGTCATTTGCCAAGTCCCTGAAAGCCCCTGACTGTGGAGACTGGCTTGTTCCCCACTGGTTCCATTTTTTCCAGGCTTGCCTGAGGAACTCCTGCAGCAGCACCAGCCTGCAAGAGAAGCTGGAGCAACTGGAGGTGGTGTCCCTGGATCCCTCCATCTCAGCCATCGGGACAGCAGTGGTGGACATGGCACGTGTCCCCCTCTCCTGGCTGGAGGACACAGAGCAGCTCCTGGCCAGTGCAGGGATGGACCTGTGCACCTCTGGCCAAGGTCTGTGTCCTGCTGGGCATCCCTGGGAACACCTGCACAAGGTGGGTTGTCCTAGCTAGCCAGATGTAGAGGAGAAAATCCAGCATGAGCCGCTCCTTGTAGAGAAAATCATGGAATCACAGAATTTTTAAGGCTGGAAAATACCTCTAAGGTCATCGAGTCCAACCATTAACCCAGCACTGCCAAGGCCACCACTCAACCCTGTTCCCAAGTGCCACATCCACACACCTTTTGAACACTTTCGGGGATGGTGACTCCACCACTGCCCTGGGCAGGCTGTTCCAATGCCTGACCATCCTCTCCATGAAGAAATTTTCCCTAATGTCCCTAATGTGGTGTGTGAGCACCCCACACAGCTGGGTTGTGTTGACTTCTGCAGGGCTGTTGGCTGCTTTCAGGAGCTTGTTGGAAAAGACTCAGGAAGTGGCACAGAGGAATCAGCTGTTGCAGGTACAGAAATATTTATGTACACGAACCATGTAGATTTGGAATCTTTCTATGGTTAAACATGATGGTAATCCTAAGTGAGCCAGTGTGGGATCTGGATTGGGGATGTGCAGTAGCCAAGGTGCCTGGGTCTGCAGGAAATGCAGGGGAAAGGAGACTCTTTTGGGAATTGTTTGTGAGTGAATGTTCACAGGAGGTTTATTTCTTCCCCTGCTGCTGACACACTTCCTTTAATACCTCGGTGTCTCCCTGTAGGAGCAATTAGAGAGGCTCCAGCAGTCACAGGCAGAGATGCTACAGGAGCACACAAAGGAGTTGGAAGCAAAACATGAGCAAGACTTGGAGATAAAAATCCAGCAAATTATCCTGGAAAAGGACAAGGAGAACAAAGAGGTAGAGTGGCATGGTTGGTGGTTTGGAAAGGGAATGTTATATGCAGGAAAAATGGGTGTCTGTAAGAGTGTTGGTTATTATCTCTAGCTTTGAACTGTCTGGGTGCAGTCCTAAGAGCCCGATGGGATCCCAAGAGGATATAGAATATCCTCCTGTATGAATGCAGGTGATGTAAACTCCCCCAAAGTATCCATGGTGGTACTGGGAAGCACCTGTGGGTAACAGGAAGCACGGGTGCCAGTCAGTCCCTGGGAGAAAGGAGAAAGCAAGGAGCATCATCCCGATGTGTGAGCTTAGGGAAGCACTGCATTGCCTCCTCTCAAGCCCTCTGCTCCCTCCCTCCCCATGCTGAGTTCCTGTTGGGTCTGTTTTAGCTGGAAAAGGGCACCCCCTGTGAAGCAGGGACCAGCAGTCCCCCTCCATCCCAGGAAAGCCTAGGCCACAATGCTGGTGGCTCTGGTGTGGGATGCAGTGTTAGTGAGGGTGCAGGTTGGTGTTTTGCCACGTCTGTGTTGTGGTGGGGACAGCAGGCCTTGTAACACCATTTCTAGTGTGCTTCTGTGTCTGGTGCCTCAGGAATGGTGGTTTCCTGGTGTTGAGTTTTCTAAGGACTCAGGAAAGGAGCAGCCAAGCAGCTCCTCCCCTGTCTCTTGGATGTACCTTTCCCCAGGTGCTCCCATCCACTCCCTCACTGGGTCACCTCGGGTCCTGCCAGGCTTTTCTCCCATCACCTGCCCCTGCTCTGGAGCAGTGACCCTCCCTGCTGCTTTCCTCCCTGGACCTGAGGTCTTTTTCCTAAGGTCATGATTTTTTCTGTGCTGAAGCTGTGACCTATCTATTCCCAGATTCTAGAAAGCACTCTTGCTGAGGAGAAGGACAGGTGTAAGAAATGTGTGGAGGAAGAGCAGAAGAAGATCCAAGAGCTGGAAAGCCACCTGAAAAGCATGAATGAGGTGAGCATGGGAAGTGAGGACAGGACAGCTCACCCTGGGAGTGAAGAAATGGGAATGTGTGTTGTAATGTGGTGCTCCAGGGGCCCAAATCAGTGGTTTTTCCCCCCCCAAAATACACAGAGATGAATATCTGCAGAGAGAAAGGTGGATTCCTGGATAGCTTAATTACTGCTAATTTCATCCTGTAGGCAACAGCAAGGAAGGCAGAGGAGCAGGAGGTGATAGAGGGCAAACTGAAAGAAGCTTTGCATGAGCTGGAGGAAACCACTGCCCGAGAGGTACTTCCACCAACCTGTGTGTGCAGGTGGAGGGTGCAGTGTTGATGAAGAAGGGTTCCCCCATCCTTGAAATCCTTCCCTCCCCTCCGTCCTTCCAAGAGCTAGCCAGGAGAGATGACACTGCTGGTGATCCCAAAGGAAACCACCAGTGCCTCCAGCCAATCTCCCAGCTCTTGTTTCCCAGGTGTTGCTCCAGCAGCAGCTGCTCGTGCAGGATGAGCAGCTCAGGGCTGTCCAGGAGGACAAGGAGTTACAGAGGCAGAAACTGCAGGAAGAAATAGCAGGATACAGGGAGCAAAGCAAGCAGCATTCCCTGACCATCGTGGCTTTAGAGGACAGGCTGCTGGAGGCCACACAGGAGCAGAAGATGCTGGAGGAGGAAAAGGCAGCACTCGTGGAAAAAATGGAAGGTAGGCAAGGGTTGTATGGGATGCACCTGTACCAGGAACCTGCTGGGTTAACATGGAATGTTTATGGAGAGGGAGCAGTGAATCTGCTGCTATGGAAAGTGTTGGGTAGGATGTCAGAGGGAGCTTTGCCCACGTGCAGGACAAGGTCCATGAGTCCCTGCAGAGGCCATTTCATTGTCTGGTGGGTTTGGAAACCGTTGGTAAAAAGGGCTTTGCCACTGGAGAAGGGCTTTTTACCCTCTAAACCAACAAGACTGGAGGAGCACTTTGGGTTACACTCAGGCAGAAGAGATCCCAAGCCAGACAGGATGTTGGGAACTGCCCAAGCGCTGTTCCCATGGGCTCTAAGAGACATGGATTTCCCAAGGAGACGGTCCTCAGTCCTTGAAGCTGCCATGAAGGAAAGGATCTGTGTTGCAGAAGCAGCAGAACAAGTGTGCAAGTGTTACAAAGAAGTAATGGGCCCTATTTTCTCATGTCCTGTAGTAATTCAGCGCGGTGCCCACAGGTCAGCATCGGGAGCTTGGCTGGAGGTTTGTCCTGCCATGGAGTCACACATTTGTCTGAGGTGAGCAGCTCTCACTGGTGGTGGTCAGAGAGGCTTGGAGAAGAGCAGGGACCACTGGGAGAGCCTAAGGAAGTCCAAGGAGACTTGTCCCAAGATCTTTTTAGTCTGGGATGGGACTCTTTAGTCCCTTTGCTAGGCAGAGGTGTTCCTGAGGGCATGGAGCATCCTAACAGCACATGAGGATGTGCCATCCCATCCAGATGGCTCCAGGCAAGAGCGAGTGAGGTGGCCAGACCCACTGCACAGGGTGACCCCAGGGGAGCAAAAGGCAGGGAAAAAAGGAATGTGTGAGTGTTCATCAGAAGATGCAGTGCAGGAAGGTGTGTGTGCTCCGTGAAATGAGGCCTCCCAGTGAGCTGTGAGATTTGCACTGATCTTTCCCAGGAAACTGCAGGAGGAGCTGGCAGTGGCACAGAGCATGCTTCTGGAAAAGGAGGCCTTCATTGCCAGGATCACCAGGGAGCTGTCAGAGAGCAGAGCCAGAGTGTCGGACATGAGAGGTGGGTGTCATTCCCAACCCTCCTCCAAGCAGTGACAAGGGGTGGTGTCAGTGCAGTGGGTACACACAGGACTTGGGAAGCTGATGTGACCATCCTCTGGCAATGCTGTTGTCCTGCTGGGAGCAAAGCAGGCAGTCTGTTCCCTTTGGGAAGGTGAATTTCTTCCCATCCTTGGCTAAGCAGTAGCAGTGATGGTGAGTGAGGAGGGTAAGCAAAGGAAGATCAGGGGGACAAAACTAAGACCATCTTCCTCAAAATCGCGCTGGTGAGCTCCTTGGAGCTGGAATTGTCCCAAGCCAGTGGACTGGGAGAGCCCTGCTTGGCTTTCCTCCATGGGCAGGACTGTGAATGTGGGGACAGAGCCCACGAGGTATGTGCAGAGGTCAAAGGATGCAAGTCAGAAAATGCTGGCAACCTGTTCCTCTCCAATCTGAAGGAAAATGTCTCAACAAGGAATTCTCCTGAGATTTAGTAAACCAGAATGTCCTGTTGGCATGGCCCAGGATCTGAGGGCAGCTGTGAAGGGTTCTGTGAAGCTCTGCGGGGATGAACCCCATTATTGCTGCCAGCTTGCATGAGGGAGGACTGGAAAAAGGGGATGTATCCCTGAATGCCAGCTGCAGATCCCCCAGGACTGGGTGATGAGTCAGCCAGCATCCCACGAGGCTGTTTTGCACTTAGGGGAGCTGAGCGAGGAGCAGAAGGTGGAGCTGGAGAAGAACCAGAGCCGCCTGAAACACCGGGAGCGGGAAGTGAACCAGCTCAGGGAGAAGCTATCCCAGATGTCCAGCCTTGTGGAGGAGAAGGATCGATCCCTGAAAGCAGCAGCTGAAGAGTTAAGGTACACAGGGACATGAGCCAAGGTTCCACCAATGCCACTCTGTGGGTGCCCAGCAGCTGATGGTGTTTGGGGTTCTCCCCAGAACAAAAGGCACATGTGAGAGCATCAGGATGGAGCTCAGCTCCATTGCACTGATATCCACTGCCATGGGAACCGAAATGGGGGTTTAGTGGAGCTTGTGCCAGCAGATGTGTAACCAAGTCAGTTGTAACTAAGAGAGTGTTCCCACCCACACCATGGTAGTCATCAGTGGGTGCCCAGAGTGCTGCTCTCCCCAGGCTGTTCGGGTCACATGGAACATGTGACAGAACATGCCCTTGGCATGTTCCATCCCTCATGGGGTCCCACAGTGTCTTGTGTCTCGGCACAGGCGAGCCCAGGCCCGCTGCCAGGTGCTGAGGGATGCTTCCCAACAAACGGTGGAAAAGCCTGAGGATGCTCCCAGGACACCAGTGCGGGGGGGTGAAGCCTCCCAGAGGGTGAGTCCCCACGGAGGGCACCGAGGGGTGGGTTTGCCCAGAGCACTGATGGCATCGGCGCTGTTTCTCAGCACTGCAGTGAGGCCGGGTGACTTTCTGTGCTCCACGCTGGCAGGAGGGGGGGAGCACCACATTCCCCAAGCCCGAGATCCGGGGTTCTCGTGCTGCAGTCCCGGCGTTCCTGCTGCTTAACGAGCTGTTTGCACAGCGCTTTGGAACAGCAAAGTGTTGTGTGTGCTAATTGCTGTGCTAATTGGCAATTAGAGGGGATGGCAACATGCGAGCATGTTCCCTCCTTTTCCCAACTCGTGGAGCCCGAGATGCTGTACAGGTGATGCAGAACCAGTTCTGGAGTGGTACATGCAGGAGTAGGGGCAGCTCGTTGCACAGGACAGGAAGCAACGCTCCTCATTCCCCTGTGCCAAACTCCTATTTGATTTCCCCGTGGCTGGAAAAGGGAAGAACTCGCAGGTGGCGGCAGCAGCAGATGGAGGGACTGTGGGAATCGTACATTCTGTGCAGGAACGGTGGCAGCCAGCAGCGGGGCCGGCGGGCTGCGCGGGGGCCGCGGTGACTCACAGCCAGCTGACTGAGGGAGGGCGGGATGGGGAGGGGATGGAGAGGGGAAGGGCCGAGTGCTGGACGGGCTGTTCGGCAGAGCTGTGGCGCGACAGTGGCTGGACCCAGAGCTGGGGGTCTGCAGCCATCATTACCCTGCACAGGGCGGGATGATGGGCCAGCCCCACCACGGGTTTTTGGATGTTTGTCATAATGCAGGAATCTGGACTGGGCTGGGAGAGGGCAGTGCACACGTCTGTGTGCACGAGTGTCACTTAATAGAGAATAATGCCCACGACTGTGTGGGAACACAGTCTAGAAAGCGTACTGGTGTTTGTGTGTAGATGGTAAGTGCTCTGTGGTAACGCAAAGGGCAAGAGAAAAATGCCACCATGGCTGTTCAGAGACATGCACTATCCCTCTCCTGGCTCTCTGGAACATTTGCAGGGCCCATGTCCTCACTGTGGCACAGTGGAGCAGGAAAGGGGTCTCTGACGAGTCTCTTATACCCCTCCAAATCCATGGAGATACTCCTTAGGCTTTGCTCTTGGCATGTGCCAAGTGACCAGTGCCTGGCAGCGAGGCTGTGCTTAAGCTGAGCTTGTGCTGAGCCAGCTGCAGGCTGGGTGAGGACAAGCTGGGCTGCTTCTTCCAGGTGCCCCCGTTGGACTTGGCTGACCTCGGTGCAAAATGCCGAGGCCTCAGGCACCAGGAAACCATCCAGCGGCAAAAGGAAGGTTTGGCTGAGCTCCGGGAGAGAGTAAAGATGCTGGAGAAGAGGCAGAGCTCAGGTGAACAGGGCTCTCCTAGAAGCATGGAACAGTTAGAATCATGGAATGATTTGGGTGGGAAGGGACCTTAAAGCTCATCTCATTCTGCCCTCTGCCATGGGCAGGGACACCTTCCACTGTCCCAGGTTGCTCCAAGCCCCGTCCAACCTGGCCTTGGACACTTTCAAGGATGGGGAAGCCACAGCTTCTCTGAGTAACCTGTGCCAGGGCCTCACCACCCTCCCAGGGAAGCTGGGAAAAGCTGGCCAGCCTCAAAGTGGCTGAGGTGTGAAGCCACGACATGTTGCACCACAGTTTGGTGGCTGCTTGCCTCCAGGTGCTGTGAAGAAGGGTTTGGAGCCACGGGTGAAGGACTTACTGGAGGAGATAGTCCAGCACACAGGGCTTGAGATGGAGCCTGTACCCATGTCAGGAACAAAACTGAAGGCTGGCAAGGTAAGAAGGCAGTTTGGGGGCTGTGGTTCCTGTGGCTTAGCTGGAAAAGTATTCCCTGGAATAGAGAGAATGAGGCTTTCAGAGATGCTAAGTAAGTCTTTCCCTGTCTGTGCAGGCTCCTGGCCACGTTCCTAATGGGGGGTCCCTCAGGATCACCAACAGGGCAGCGAGTTTGGAGATGGCTGAGGTGACAGACCCCAGTGAGAAGATGGTACGTCAGGGACAGACGTGGTAAATCACGTGTAGAGGGTGTGTAAGTGCCCAGTGGGTGTAGAGTTTAGAAGGTTTGTGAGCACATTTCAGAGGGGGGTGACTGGCAGGGCTGTGCAGGACCATTGAGGCTGAACTGCTCTGTGGTCCAGTTGAAGACATGGCATGGGGTTGGATTAGATGACCTTTAAAGGTCCCTTACAACGTTCTATGATTTTATGGTCCAGGGCACATTGGGTGTCTACCAGGACATCTCAGGACCCCAGAATGTACCCCATCATTCTCCCCTTTCCACTGCAGGCCTTTGGGGTGTTCCCCTGGGCATTCAGGGCTGATCTGCAAGGAGAGGCAGGGTTGGTGAGGACAGAGACCTTCCCCAATGTAGGTGCCAACTAAATGATATGAGAGAGGCTGGGGCCCAATGGAGGAGGCTGCCAGAGGAGGGGTCTGTGAGTAGTACAGCTGGTGGGGTCTCTTCCCTCCAAAAAGGACAGGAAAACATCCAGCAGGGAAATGGTCATGTTGGAAAAGGAAACAATCCAATTCCAGTAAGCTGTGCAGCTGGGAATGGAACACAGACCCACTTTCTTTGGGACACTGTCATCTCCTCAGGAGAGCAGACGGAAAGCAGATGGCTGAGCAGTGTGATGGAATGCAGCAAACCTGGTAAATAATGCATTCCCTCTTCTTCCCTCAGTACCTTGATGTGATCGGTGCTCTGGGAAGCCTGATGGAGATGAAGGAGCTGTCGGGAATGCAGCCTCTGCAGCACCTTCCTCTGGAGGAGAGGGAAGAAGTGGGACTGCAGAGACAGAGGGCCCTGGAGCTGCTGTACAAAAAGATCAGGAACCTCCAGCATCGCCTGGAAAGGAAAGAAGAAATGCTAAAAGATTATGAGGGAAGCATGGAGCAGCTAAGGTGTGGAAAAACAAGGTCACAGTTCCCAGTGAGACCTGGTCCTGAAATGCCAAGGGATGTGGCACCTTGCCAGGTCATGTGTCTGCCTGGGACCAGTCACAGCATGGCCATGGTATAAAAATTAAATGCTAGGAGAAATGGGGAAAGCTTCTCCCAGTTTTCTGCACTGGTACCTTGTGTGGCCTGATGTGGTTGAGCAGTGTTAGAGCTGGGGAAACCTGGGCAGACTCCCTTGTCTGGGGTGGCTGGAGCCTGGGGAGGAGGGACAGTGTCAGCAGGACCAGGGCAGGTGTGGGAGGGCCCAGCTGGGCGTTGGGGGGGGTCGATGAAGGCAACAGACTGACAGAATCCCCCCTCCTGCTTTGCACAGGCAGAACCAAGCGTCCCTGCGAAGGTGTCAGGAGGAGATGTCCAACCTGGAAGATGAAGCCCACAGGGAGGCAGAAGAGAAGGCTCTGCTGCGAGAGGCTCTGGAGAGGACACAGCTCCAGCTGGAGCAGGAGAAGAGGCTGCGACGAGCGGCCAAACGGCACAAGGTGAGTGGGGCAGGAGCAGGGGACACCCAAGTCCTGCACTTTTTACAGCAGTCTGTTGGAAGCACAGATGGAGTGGTTGGTCAGACCACCCCAAGAGGCTGGAGGTCCTAGGGTCCTGCTGCTCAGCCAGCTCAGCATCATGGCAGTATCACACTGCCAAAATTGGAGGTGGTGCAGGCACCTGTAGCAGTGGGTTTGGGCCATGTACTGGGGTGGGGGAGAGGAGCAGGTCACACATGACTGTCAGGACCTCTCACGGTGAATGCTGTGTCTGATGTGTTTCTGTTCTGCAGCCTGGAGCCACGAAGCCTCTCTGCTCAGGCAAGCCAAGAGCCAAAGAGCACACAGCAGATGCTGTCAAGAAGGGAAGCTCACAGGAGAGGCACCGCAGGGGCGTTCAGCATCTGATGGTCTGTGGTAGGAACAAGTCACCACTATAAACTCTGTGATGGTGGAGCAGGCTTGAGATGTGGGTGCACTTTGAGTAGCTCCTGTAGGTATCCTGTAGCTTCTGGGCACGCTGGTGTGACAGTACAGTGTGTAGGACCTAATTTGCCAGCAGTCTGTGTCCCACACAGCATGGTGGGATTTATGGCAATGGAAGAGGTGGTGAGGATACAACCCAGCCTATACATGTGTGTATATATATTTGTGTGTGTAAATACAGCCATGATGTGTGAAGTCAATTGTGTGGGGTCTGTCCTTTCCTTGGCTGAAGTGGCCTCGAGCACACACAGCTTGAAATATCCCTTGCAACTCCCATATCCTCTGGTCCCTGCGGTGCCTTGGGGGGAACTGGATCATAAGACATGATGTAGTATGGAATTCCAGAATTCCTGGAACACCCCAGGAGCAGTGGAGCTGCCACACAGGAAGGGGGAAGAAGAGAACCCATGTCAGCCACACTGGTACAGCAGCAGCACGAGGACAAGCTGGGGAGATGAGAGCGACGTGCCCGTGGGTTGGGATGGGGTGACGGCACAGGGTCCTTTGCCACCCACTGTTGGCATCGACTGAGGTCCCACTGCTCCTCTTGTCATTAACAAGGGTGAGAGCAGACCCTGGTTTCTGGGGAGCAGCAGTGTTTTGGGGTCTCCCTGCAGGGAACAGGCAGCTCCAACACATGTCATCCCTGCAGCCGCTCCACCTCAGCATCCGTGTGCCGAGTCCTCTGCATCACTTCAGCCGAGGATAATTTGGATGTGAGCAAAGGCCCGCTGGGGGTTTTTTGGTCTTTATTTTTTAATAGGATAAAAAGGTCTGGAAGCAGCAGCATGGAGGGCTGCAGCAGGCTGATGTAGGGCTGTGGGCATGCACAGCACCCAGGGGTGCACAGCGGCCAATCCCTAATGGAAGTGGTGGTGCTGTGGGCTCTGGTTATCGATGTGGCCTGGTTTCCCCCCTCCTTAAGCTGGGAGAAGCTGCATGCTTCCCTGTCTGCATGCCTGGGCTTATTTTGGGGTGAGGCATGACCTCGATTGCCTGATGGAGGTTAAAGATGCTGCTGTGAGCATCCTCCGGGGGTGTCGGGCCACTCCATGTCTGCATGTCCTTGCCATCCCAAACCCTGGGTTGGGAATGGAAGGAGCTGGTAGGAGCACAGGTGCTGTGTGTGCACCAGGGGCTGCAGAAACCCCTTCCCCTCCTTGGAGCCTGTGGAATCATGGAATTATTAGATGGTTTGGGTTGGAAGAGACTCTAAAGATGGTCCTGGGAGAATCCCACTGGGGAATGGGACCTACTGGTGATGCCAGTGGGGATCACCCTGTGATCCCTGGGGGATCACAGACAGGTTTGAGTTGAAAGGGACCCTAAAGATCATCCCATGGTGATCCCACGGGGGGATGGATGAGTACCGCCGGTGATGCCCGAGGAGGGGGGGTCCGAAGGGATGATGATGGGCTGACAGAGGGCGGCGGGGCGGGGA
>NW_021940578.1:2621681-2633337 GCF_001715985.3 Manacus vitellinus | reverse complement strand
TGGCTTCAAACTGACAGAGGGCAGGATTAGATTGCATATTAGGAACACATTTTTCCCTTAAGGGTGGTGAGGCCCTGGCACAGGTTGCCCAGAGATGCTGTGGCTGCCCCATCCCTGGAAGTGTCCAAGGCCAGGCTGAAGCAACTTTGAATAGTAGAAGGAGCAACCATGGCAGAGGGTGGAACTGGATGGTCTTTAAGGTCCTTTGCAACCCCATTCCATGACTCTATGATTCTATGCTCCAAGAGGGATCTTGGAGGCAGAAACCATGTGAGGTCTGAACCCACAGCCCCACTCCCAGGGTGATGGCAGCAGCAGGCAGAGGTGAGCATGGCCAGAGCAGGACCAGCTGTATTTTGGGGTCCCTGTCAGCTTGGGAGATCAGGAAGGCACTGCTGGAGACACGGACAGAGCAGATGGCAGCAGGGAAGGTACAGATGAGTCACGGACCTGCGGCGTGGGGAGCCGGGGCTCTGCGTGGCTGCTGCAGTGACAAGGCACACAAAAAAAAAGCCCTGTCACAACGAGTGCAGCGTGTAGCTGCCCACCTACAGCATGTGGAGCTGTACCAGGCATGGCTCTGTGCTGGCTCCCCACTGGGATCCCACAGCCCATGGCACCACGTGCACAGACAGAGGGAGGGGACAGAGGGGCTGTTGGTGGGAGGCTGGAGGGGACAGTGGTGTTGCCACAGGCAGGGGTCTAAGGAGGGACCCCCCAAGGAGGTCCCCCTGCCATGGGCAGGGACACCTTCCACTAGAGCAGGTTGCTCCTGAGAGGGTCCAAAGGCAGGATTGGTGAGCAGAGCTGCATCTGGAGCTCTTGGCCAAGCCCAGGCACCTGGCCATGTTGGAGCCTGGGATGTCAGAGGCTCTGGGCAGTGGGGATGGGTCACCTGGAGGTGTCACAGTGAGGAGGAAGAGGAGGTGGTGACATGGGAAGCAGTGCCCAGTGGCATTAGCCCCATGGCCTGTTATCCTGTGTCGCAGCCAAGGGGAGCATGTGCTCAGGCTCCTGGCACAGGGAGCCAGCAGCAGGTTTGGCAGCATCCTGGCAGGTTCTCCTGCCAAGTGCCGCACAGACACGATCCTGGATGATGCTCCAGGGGGTTGTTAGCGGTGCGGAGGCAGCTTCCCTGTGGTCTGGAAAGCTGCCGGGGATCATCAGTGCCCAAGTCCTTGCTGATCCCTCCTCATTCCCTGGCCAGTGTGAGTGCACGCAGGGGGTCTGGTGCTGGGGGGGTCACTGCAGGGGGCTGCATGGGCTCTGCCTCCATCCCACAGATACGATGCAGGGAAAGACGGCTTCATTGACCTGATGGAGCTGAAGCTGATGATGGAGAAGCTGGGGGCTCCACAGACACACCTGGGCCTGAAGAACATGATCAAGGAGGTGGATGAAGACCTGGACAGCAAGCTCAGCTTTCGAGAGGTGAGGGGTGAGAGGGGCTGAGGGGCTCCACGCTGGCAGGGAGGTGTCCCCAGCCGCTGTTCGTGGTGGAGAGAAGGTGGGGAGGGACCATGGAGGCTTTGGGGTCTGTAGGAAGCTGAGACCACTGTCTCCCCTCGCAGTTCCTGCTGATTTTCCGGAAGGCAGCAGCAGGAGAGCTGCAGGAGGACAGCGGGTTGCACGCCCTGGCCCGTCTCTCCGAGATCGACGTCTCCACGGAGGGGGTGAAAGGCGCCAAGAACTTCTTCGAGGCCAAGGTGAGGCAGGTGCTGGGCAGAGGGGTCCCACTGCAGGACGGTGATGCACCAGGGCAGTTTGGTGCCGGGTGATGGGCAGGTGGGAGGTGGAGATGTGGGGGTGGGCAGGAGGGCTTGGCAGGGGTCCCAGCTGGACATGTCCATCCGCAGGCACAAGCCATCAACGAAGCCAGCCGCTTTGAGGAGGAGATCAGGGCGGAGCAGGAGGAGAAGAAGAAGCAGGCGGAGGAGCTGAAGCAGAGGAAGGCGGCCTTCAAGGAGCTGCAGTCCACCTTCACGCAGTGACGGGGCTGGGCAGGACTGGTCAGCGGTGCCCAGGCTGGGAACGCTGCATGTGGCACACGATAACCATGCTGGGAGCGGTGCCAGAGCCACGTGCTGCTCCAGCTGCCAGCGAGATCCCGGCGCGGGCTCGGCACAGCGCCCGCCTTGCTGGCAGAGCCCGGTCGGCCCCAGCTCCCCCCTCCCCTCTTGCTGTGGTGTCTGTAGGTGTTGTTTGTGCCCCCCCATCCCCAGCATGCCCCCCACCCTGAGCAGCCCCTGTTCCATGCCCGCAGCTGCGCCGGGGGTTGCTGCTGCTGAGTCTCAGGGGAGCCGTGTCCGGAATGCCCGTCCCTGGGACACCTGTGCCTGGACTGTTGTCTGTTGTTGTGTGCACTGGGAAGTTTGCAGGATGGGGGCTTGCCCAGGTGGCCATGGTGGGTGTTGTGGTGGCCACACTGGCTCAGTGTCTGTTGGTATTGCCACGTGTCACGGATGACAAAGGCCGTGGCAAGTGCCGGGTGCTGGCAGACGGGCTCTGTGTGTGTGTGTGTGTGTGTGTGTGTGTGTGTGGTGCTGGGGGGTGGGTGCCCACCCTGCTGGCATGGAGCCCCCAGGAGCTGTGTCTCTCTTTGTTTTGGTCGAAGACATGCAGAAAGGCAGCTGCTGGCTCGTGGGGCTGTATTGTGTTTTTTCATGTTGTATTCAGCCCGGGAGGGTGAGCATGGTGGCCACAAGTGGTTGCCATCATCATCATTGAGGCTCCTCTGTTGGTGGGTGGCTGTAAAGACCCACATTTGTCCCACACTGTCCCCGAGTGGCGATATAGGGGGTGTGTTATGTTTTTTTTAATTTAATCCCAAATAAATATTATATTTCTTAAGTGCTGGGTGCTGTGGTTGCAGCCGTGGGACGGGCATGTCAGTGGTGGGGGCTTGGGTGGGGGGAAGGAGCCTGGGGAGTGGGGTGTGACTGTGGGCACCAGGTGGCCACTGCAGGAGGTGGCAGGGAACAGGGGTGACGCCTGGCAATGTGGGGACGTTGGCATGGGAAGCAGCAGGGACCCGATCCAGGTGTGGGGACATGGTGCCCTCGAAGGCCATCAGCAGCACTGCTGGCACCTGCTCCCTGAGCAACCCTGTGGCACCTGTGGGGTTTGGCTGGTCTTGGCCACGTCGAGCATGAGATAACAGGACCTTGTCCCTGAGGGGTGGTGGTGTGGGGGGCTGTGCCCCGGGGCAGTTGGTGCTCGAGTTTGGGGTACAGCAGGGCTGACCAGCACCCCACAGAGAGCAGTGTGGATGGGGCACCCACCAACTGCCCCCCAGGAGGGACCCTGCCCATCCCAGAGCAGGGCCAGGTGTCTCTGCCACGTCCCATCATGGTGCCAGCACATGATGGGCAGATGTGGCCGTTCCCAGGGAGTGTGATAAGATGGGGCAATGGGGCTGAGGAGCTCTGTGCCCCCAGCGTGGGAGAGTCCCCACATGGCAGTGGCAGGAGGGGCCACTCCAAGGTCCCCAGGCCCTATAAGAAGGGTGAGCAGCCCCAGTGCAGCACCTTTGGTCAAGCACAACCATGCTGGGAGCCATCTGTCTCGTCGTGCTGCTGGGCTACGGTGGGTGCAGGGGATGGGGAGGGGACGGGGCAGGGGGGAACGGGACCCTGGTGCCTGCCATGGCCTTGGGCATGGGCTCAGGCAGCCTCTGATATCCCTGTTCTGGGTGTCACACAGCCTACGGATGCGGCCAGCCGGCCGTGCCACCACAGCTGGGCACCCGCGTGGTGGGCGGTGAAGACGCCGTAGCCCACAGCTGGCCATGGCAGGTAAGGGGGGCACAGGGATGAGGGCTGGGACAGGGGTGGGGACATTCCTGCTCTGACCCTGTGCCTCTGCCATCACAGATCTCACTGCAGTACGAGAGCTCTGGATCTTGGCACCACACTTGTGGCGGGACCCTGATTGCCCCTCAGTGGGTGCTGACGGCCGCCCACTGCATCAGGTGGGTGTCAGGGTGCTGGGTGAGGTCTGTGCCATGGAGGTAAGGCATTTGTGGGGACTGACACCCTGCTTTTTTCCCTGGGCAGCTCTTCCTTGACGTACCGTGTGGTGCTGGGCAAGCAGGTCCTGTCGGAGGATGACGAGCCTGGCTCGGTGGCCGTGGGTGTGGAGAAGACGATCGTCCATGAGAAGTGGAACTCCTTCCTCATCATGTAGGGGATGGGATATGTCAGAGACGGGTGGAGGGTGTTGCTGCCAGGGACCTCCATCCCCACAGCCCGGGACCGATCCTCATGCCTCATCTGTCCCCACAGCAACGACATCGCCCTGATCAAGCTGGAAGAGGAGGTGCAGGAGAGCGATACCATCCGGGCCGCCTGCCTGCCCGAGGCCGACAAGATCCTGCCCAACGACTACCCCTGCTACATCACCGGCTGGGGACGCATCAGGAGTAAGCAGGGGGGTCCCCAGAGGGTCCCTGGGGAGGGGGTGCAGGCACAGGGGTTGTGAGGTACGAGGTTTGCATGTCGTTACAGCCTACGGGCCCCTGGCCGATGTCCTGCAGCAGGCTCTGCTGCCCGTGGTGGACTATGAGACCTGCTCCCAGAGGAACTGGTGGGGCAGCAGCGTGCGCACCACCATGGTGTGTGCCGGCGGCGACGGCATCGTCTCTGGCTGCAACGTGAGTGCCGGCACTGCGGGGCGGCGGTGGGGGGTTGAGCCGTGCAGGACCACAGCACTGGGACGGGAGGGGATGGAGCCGTGGGGGTGGATGGCCAGGGGTGCATCGGCAGGGAGCCCAGGAGCGCTGGGTGTGGAGCACGTACCTCCCCGTGCAGGGCGATTCCGGCGGCCCCCTGAACTGCCAGCGCGAGGACGGGATCTGGGAGGTGGAGGGGATCGTCAGCTTCGGCTCCGGGCTGAGCTGCAACCTGATCAGGAAGCCGACGGTGTTCACCCGGGTGTCCTCCTACATCGACTGGATCAACGAGGTGGGTGCCCCTTCCTCTGCCCCCGCACAGGGGTTGGCCACGCTGCCCCCGCCCCGCCGAGGGTCTCACCGTGGGCCCCCCTGTGTCTTGTCTTTGGCAGAAAATAAGCTCCAACTGAGGACTCGGCACGTGGAGATTCAAGTGTTGAGTGTGATAAAGGCAAAAGTGCTGACCTGGTCTCGTGTGGTTCTTTGGAGGGATTGTGGTGGAACTGAAACCCGGGGCTGTGTCTTGTGGTCCTGGGGTTCTGCCCCTGTGCTGGGGAGAGTCCCCCCCATCGTGCAGAGGTCCTGGGGAGGCTGACATGGGCAGACATCCCACAGAGTGCTCAGGTGGGGGCAGAGCCATGGCCACTGTCAAGCCCAAGGGCTTGAGGTTTGATGGGAGAGGGGCTGGAGTCTGGCTGGATGGTCTTGGGGGTCATAGTGAGGTAGATCTCCAGCAGGATGCTGCAATCCAGTGGTACCTAAAAACAGCTTCATTCACCCCAGCAGTGCAAGCAATGGGCATTGGCAGTTCCCAGCCAAGTTTTCTGGCTTCACCACAAGGATTTGAGACCAGAAAAGAGACCAGAACAGAAAGCAGATCCTCTCTGTCTCACTCTGGCCATGGCCTTTCAACCCCCAGCATCACCCTAACTGGCTCAACCTGAGCCTGCCCCCAATTCCCCTCACTTGGGGCAGGCAGTTCCTGCTCCCTGCCCTCTGCTCCTAACTCCCAGCCATCCCTTCACCCAAACCCAAACCCCAGGCTGGGAATTGCTCTGCCTGCAGCACAAAACTGCCTAAAAATATCAGAAATGCTTCCCAAAGAAGCATGGAAATAACCTACTGACTGCCCCTCAGCAGCACAGACCTCCCCTAAGACCACTGCACCTCCCGAGGGTTGCTCTGAGGATTCTTTCTCCCCCAAAATCCCACACACATCCAGGGTTTCTGACCTGAAACGGTGACTGCAGCAGCTCCTGAGGGCAAGTATTTACCTCAGCTCTGATATTCCAAAGAATCCTCATCAGTTTCCTGCTGTAACTCCTGTTTAACACCCAACTGATCCTTGGAAGGAGGACACCTGCTCCACAGGCCAGCACAGCCACACTAGAAACTCTCCCAGTAACAGCAGGGGTTCAAAATTTACATGAGCTAAGGTCCTCCTGCTCTTCCCATTTCAGAGGAGCCTTCGGAAGGTGCTAAAATGGCAACCAGGAGATGGAACAAAGGAGGGAATACAGCAAAAGATTTGCTTTTTCTTTGCATTTATTAGAAACACTGATGGCAAAACTCATTCCAGTACACCTGAGGGCCAAACTTGATCCCATCAATCAGTTACCCAGGCAGCACAGGACACAAATATCAGGATCAGCAAGGAAAAACACTCTGAGGCTGAGTGTGGCCACGTGAAGAGCCAGAGGTGCTCTCCTCTGGCTCCAGAGGCTCCAGGCCGGCATGTACCCCAGAAAAGGGGCTTCCTGCTCCAGTCCCCAGCATTTCCCATGGGCACAGCACGATCTCCACCTCATCTCAACTTCACAGCAAGGACAGTGTTTGCAGATCACGTTTCTCCAGACAAATATCTCGAGAGACAGACAAAATCCACGGGAGCATCGATGCCGAGTCGTGGCAGGCACAGATTCCACCCGGCCACAGGGAAGGAACTCTCACACTTGGCAGGGACCTCGGAGCCCAGGTGTCAGTCACACATGAAGTAGAATTTTTTACGGAGGAAGTTGAAACATCCTGGGATCTGCTTGTAGCTCCCCTTGGCTGAGACAGCATTTGCCACCTGAGAACAGATGGAGAGTGGTTGGGGAGCAGGTGCTCTCCTGACTGTTGCAGGAAGCTTGGGAACAGGGGTCAGGAACGGGACTATGGACATGAGAGATGGCAGGGCTCTTAATATGAGACATTTCTGCTGGCAAAGGCAAAGTGAACTCAGGGGAACACGCTTTCAAGAAACCTCAGCCCAACCACCAACCCCTGCCTCTGGCAAGTGCTTCTTGGCATGAGGCAGAACTCCCTCCTTCCCTTTGGGAATTCAATTAAAAGCAAGTTCCTTTCCACCCATTTTCTCCCAGATGTGCCTGTCACTTCCCCAAGGTGGTTTCCTTACACTGAACACCAGCCAGCAGAGAGGGGCTCGTGCTTCTCCCCTGCAATTGCTCACTGCCAAGCCAAAGCAGCACAGTGACATCCAAACCCCATCCTCCAACCCCACAACACGCTCCTGACCCAAGTCCCATCAGCTTGGATTTAGAGGATGGGACAAGCTACACCATTTTAAGCAATTTCCTTGGAAAGATTAAAGCCTGTATTGCCAGGATTACCCCTCGCTGGAGAAACCTCGCAGTGACTTTTGGCAGACTGAGGCCAGACACTTTCTTCGTAATTAAATCTCTCTGCAGTACCTCCAATTAGCCCATCCCTAAAGTCAACACTCAATATCCTCATTCTTTTTTTAATTGTAGGCCTCCACACCCCCACTAATCACATTCCTGACTATTTCCTTCATCACGACCACAAAAAGAAGGCAAAAAAAAAGACATTTACCCGCAGTAACATGTTCAGCAGGTCTTCTGAACGGGCATATCTCTCCAGCACACTGTCCAGTGTCTCCACGTACCACGAGCCAGTCGCCTCCCTCCAGGAGACAAAACCTTCAGAGAAAGAAGGAGAATGTTATGCCAAAGCCCATCTGCTGTCCTCATCCTGCTCAGTTCCTGCCGCCCCAACGGAGCTGTCGCCCTGAACTGCTGCTGACTTTGGCTATGAAGCTCTGACTTTTCTGCTAATTCCTCTGTGCCCAGCAAAGCACTGTCACCTGGAAAAGTTGAGTAGGAGACCAAGATGTCGCTGGGTGTGGGCAAACAGGCAATGGCATCTGGCTCATCCACGTTACCCGACGGAGCCCGAAAAGGAGTCGCATCCGATTCCAAAGAAGCTCCAGGAGTTTCATCTTTGGGTGAATCGCAATCCACTATGAAGCCTCGGTCTTTTTGTTCTGCAAAAAGCAGCAATGAGACAGTTCCTGATGTTCACCCCACCCAAGGGATCCACAACTGTACATCCAATGTTAAGAAAAAATGGCGAAAGAAGAGGACAAAGGCCCTGGAACAAAACAAGGCTTTTTGGCCCTTCGGCTGCGCCGGTTGAGCTGCAACCATTGGTGTTTCGTACAAAACTCCTCACTTTGTGTTTCCACACTGACTTACGGCCGAAGAGCTGGAGCAGCCACTCAGCACATGGTAAAAGAAGGGACAGCTGGAGTGAGAAGACAGCTGGAGAGAGAGACAGGCGACCAACAGAACGGGAACCAAAGCCACAGCCTGACCACGTCTCCAAAGCCCAGTGCTACCAGAGCCAAGACAAAGATTCACCTCCACCACAGGCCTGGATGAAGAAGAGTTTGGGTTTTCCTCTCAAACTTGGGCAATTGGACCCATTGAAATAGTTCACAATCTTTTCTATGGGAATGGGTTTTCCATCCGTTCCGTAAACGCCTCCGGGAAACTGAATATGGCTCGTCTGCAAGAGGAAAATGCAGGAGCTAGTGATGGGGGTGGAGGGCTGGTGACGAGGGAGCCCATTTCCCATTGGGTCTCTCGTGGCCAAAAGGTACCACAACAAATCCTGGTGGTTGTGGAAATTCCTGTGGCCCAGTCAGGGCGAGGGGACACCCAGAAGCCATTTGGAACACACTAAAATCCAGCAATCCAACTTCTATTATCCAACTCCTGTCCCACCTCCTCCAGCAACTGAGTTCTTCATCCTCTGGGACAACAGGACAAATGTTGTACCATACAACATTTTCTTAACATTCCCTCTCCTCTCCTTATCCTTCAAGAGCTCTGACTGGGAATAAACAGGCTTTACTGCTCTTAGAATCTCCCTATCAGAGCTGGAGGAACTGGAAGGACTAATTAATGGCACGAAGCTGTATCAGGAAAGGTTTAGGTTGGATATCAGGACAAGGTTCTTCACCCAGAGGGTGGTTGGGCACTGGAACAGGCTCCTCAGGCCTGGCCCCAAGATGCCAGAGCATAAGGAGCATTTGGACAACGCTCTCAGGGACAGGGTGGGATTGTTGGGGTGCCTGTGCAGGGCCAGGAGTTGGACTCAATGATCCCTGTGGGTCCCTTCTAATTCAGGATATTCCATGATTCTGTGAACAACCACAGTACGAGGCTAAGCATACTCTCTTCACTCTCTGCCAGTTGTTCAGTTCCAAATTATTCGCCCTGACTTCCCAACAGAAACACTTGTCCACAGGCAACACTGGATCAGACTACACCAGAGAAGCTCCCATTTTCTTTAACCCAGATACAGACCACTTCTTCCCTCCTGCCCTGCATGAGACCTCCCTTCCACGCCTGAGGAAAAAAGGGAGAGATGGGATGAACCCACCTGACAGCCATGGGAAAGGATGACCACGATGCAGCAGTCCAAGGCGCTGTGGTCCTGCCGCGCCAGCTTCTGCAGCTCCAAAACCATTTCCTGTGTGGGAAACATCACAAAAAGAGGCTTTTGAACCATATTACAAATTACTGCTAGGCCCTGCTCTCATTGGGCATGGAAGGACCTGGAATAACTCTGCCACGGGATAAGGTGAGTCCCAAGGACAGGTGGCAAAAGCCACCAGCAGAGAGCACGTATTTCTATGTATCTGCCCTTATTTAACATTGGCTGGTTTAATCACACAAATTTCTCACCTCTCTGCACTCTTTACAACACAGCAACATAAACCAAAACACACTTCCACGTGATTTATCCACTGAAATCTGCTGCTTCTGACCAGGAGTGGGGGCTGAGCAGAGAACCATGTTTTACTTCCAGAGGCCACTGCGGACGATCAAGCTCCCCCCTCACCACCTCAAACAACAGCTGAGGGCTGTACAGACAGACAAATCACACAGCCCAAATGCTGTCCCAAAACACAGCCTGACCTATTACCCTACAAATCACAGCCAGGATCCAACAATCAGGCAGAAGGCTGAAAACGTGCAAGGTCTTCTTTCCTTCCGCAATCACAGCACGACAATAAAATAAGAGGATGCAAGTGGTTTGTTTGTGTGCCCCGTGCTGTTGGCGTGGGGTTACATCCCCTAACATGTTCCCATCACTTCCAGGGGCTCACCCTTGTGGCAGCAGGACACAGCCAGCCTCACCTGAGCTTTCAGATCCCGCCGAGCCAGGACATCAAAGTGCAAGGCCTTGAAGCGCCGCTCCAGCTTCTCACAGTCGAGGTCGGAGCCAACTCGGGTGGACAGATGTGAGTCTCTGGAGAAGGTGACGTTGTTGAGGATCAGGCAGTGCCCACAGGGATCTGCTTTCAGCTCATAAACCTGGCAGGGACACGCCACAATTGAACTCCCTCTTTTCCCAAGTGCTTGCCGGCTAATCCAGTGGGATGCAACACCAGTGAGGAATGGGAGCCCTTAAAGTGGCTTGTTTCAAGCTTTTTCATTTCTCTAAACCTAGGGATGGGGAGGAGCATCCATTCTCCACACACACATTCTCATCAGCAGCCGGGAACACAAAACAACCCACTAAATTGGGGAAAACCTTCGCGGAAAACCGGCTGCTGCTTCACCCAGTGGCATCTCCAACAGCAAGCTGATGTTTTGGGGAATTTTTTTTAGGCATCATTATCAAACCTCACCAGAAGGAGGCAAGAATTTGTGTTATCACTGTGGTAATCCTAAGTAGGATCTGGCTTGGTCGACCCACTCCAAGCTGATTGGCCCTATTACAGCGGCATCAACCTCAGAGCAATTGCTCAGGTAACACAAAGTGAGAAGCAGCCCTTCCAGGGATATTTTTGGGAGCCACCCATGAGGCACACAGCTTTTGGCCAACAGGGAACACTTTCAGCCTATCCAAATACTAACCAGGTCACGGCTCTTCTTGTCAACAGCAGAACCTACAACACACAACAGACACGGGATTTAGCTCACCACATTCCACAACAAGGCATTGCACTCTCAGACTTCACATCAATCTTTCCCGACACAATTCCCCCTTCCCACCCTGCTGGAAATGAGCCTTTGGCATGCTGTCTCTCTGGAAGAGCCTGGGATGCAGCTTACCCTGGGCTGGCACAGGTGTTCGAGGTTTTTCGCTCTCAGCTTGGACTGGGAAGGACAAACGCTCGGGAAGGGTCACATCTGTAATGACATGGGACAAAAATACAGGGGGTGGTCCTAACGTGTGTACACTCTGAGCTTAAAAGCTTCCACTGCTGGAAAGTGGGACATGCAGGCTGCCCAGAGAAGCTGTGGCTGCCCTATCCCTGGAAGTGTTCAGGGTCAGGTTGGATGGGGCTTGGAGCAACCTGGGCTATTGGAAGGTGTCCCTGCCCATGGAAAGGGGTGGAAGAAGATGAGCTTTAAGGTCCCTTCTCACCCAAACCGCTCTGGGATTTGATGATTCTCCCAACAGCTCTGCATGGTCACCTCTACCAGGATAATAAAAACTGGGACTTCACTGGCTATTGTCCACGACAAGATGGATCCCAGTTGCCACCCACCATGCTCCCGTTTGCTAAAAAAAAATCCCCCACACTCTCAGCACTGACTTTTATGCTGCTTTTCTCCTGGCAGCTCCAGCTCCACGGGCCGCAGGTCCAGCAGCTGCGGCACCGCCGGCGGGGACTCGCACTCCTGGACCAGCATGTCCGCGAGGTCACCCTGCCCCGTGTCCCGC
>NW_021940578.1:2618445-2620456 GCF_001715985.3 Manacus vitellinus | reverse complement strand
TATTATTTTATTTTTAGTTTTTAATATCTCCAGGGATGGAGACTCCACGCCCTCCCCGGGCGATCCCGTCACCCGCGCTGTGAAGTTCTTCCTCGTGTTCATGAGGTGGAACTTCCCGTGCGTCAGTGTCGGACCGTTCCCCTCTTGTCCCATTGCTGGACCCCCCCGAGCAGAGCCTGGTCCGTCCATCCCCTGCCCCCTCCCTGCAGACACTGACAGACATCGCTGAGGTCCCCTCTCAGTGTCTCTGGAGGCTGAACAGCCCCAGGTCCCTCAGTCTTTCCTGGTCACAGAGATGCTCCAGTCCCTTCATCATCTCCACAGCCTCTGCTGGACCTGCTCCAGGAGCTCCACATCCCTCCTGTCCTGAGGAGCCCAGACCTGGACACAGCACTGCAGATGTGCCTCCCCAGGGCTGAGCAGAGAGACAGGATCCCCTCCCTGACCTGCTGCCAATGCACCTTGGGATTCCACTGACCTTCATGGCTCCCAGGACACACTGCTCGCTCAGGGACAGCTTGTTGTCCACCAGGTCCTTCTCCCAGGTCACTCTCAGCCTGTGCTGGTGCTTGGGGTTATTCCTGTCCATGTACAGGACCCTCCACTTGCCCTTGTTGAGCCTCATTAGGATTCTCTCTGCCCAATTCTCCAGCCTGACAGTTCCCACTGAAAGGCAGCACAGCCTTCAGATGTACCAGCCACTCCCTCCAGTTCTGTATCATCACCAAACCTGCTGAGGGTACATTCCCTGTTGATAAACAAGGTGAATAAGATTGGACCCAGTACTGATCCCTGGGGAAGGCCACTGACTCCAGGCCTCCAACTGAATCCACTGATCACATCCCTCTGAACTGTGCCATTGACCCACCTCACTGCCATCCAACCCACATTCCCTAGTAGACTGTCGTGGTTTTAAGCCCAGATGGAAATTAAGAACCACTCAACATCCCCCCTCTCTCCTCACCCTCATGAAATGAGGAGGAGAATCAATGTAAAAATTGTATGTTGAGATAAGAACAGTTTAATCATTGAAAATAAAGTAAAATACAGTAACCATGGTAAATTATAGTAATACTGATAATAAAAAGGGAAAAACAAATAATGCACAATGCAATTGTTTACCTCACCACCTGCTGACTGATGCCAGACCCCCCTTCCCGAACCCAAATCAGCCCATTCCCACTAACCTCCCCCCAGTTTATATACTGGGCATGATGTTCTATGGGTTGGAACATCCCTTTGGCCAGTTTGAGTCACCTGTTCCAGCTATGCTCCCTCCCATTTTCCTTTGTGAACCTCTTCACTGGCAAAGCATGAGACAAGAAAGAAGTCCTTGATTTCGGATAAACGTGACATAGCAAAAAACCAAAGCATCACCAAGCCACAGAATATGCCGAGTGGGAAGGGACCCACAAGGACCATGGAGTCCAACCCTCAGCCCTGCACAGGCCCATCCCCAAGAGTCACACCCTGTGCCCCAGAGGATCAGCCAAACTCTCCTGGAGCTCTGGCAGCCTTGGGGCTGTGCCCACTGCCCTGGGGAGCCTGGTCAGTACTGTGATAAACAAAGTCTCGAGTTTCTATAAGTTTTTGAGTAAGAGTTTATTATATGGAAAAAGCAAGCAGCCAGCTGGGTGACAGAAATGGGGACCAGTTTCCCAAATCTGCACACACCTACTACAGGATACATTTAGTATTTATCTTAGCTACTTCATGCATATTAATTATATCATATACATATACATTCTACAGGGTTTTGCTAAGTATTTAATATATGGGTTTTCTTACAGCTAAAGCTAAAAGGGTTATCTCTACCACCAGTCATAATTCATGCATTTTTGGATGAACAGGTACCTAAAGATTTAAAGTTCTACCATATTTTATTCTTAGGATAGTAGGGAGGTTTTAGGGCCTCTTGACCTTGTAAGGGTCTGTTTTATTTCTTTATGGGGGTGTAATTAAGTTTTACAATCCGTTTGTTTTACTTTGATGCAATCACCCATTTGTTTCA
>NW_021940578.1:2603382-2617155 GCF_001715985.3 Manacus vitellinus | reverse complement strand
TCCCTCGCCATCCTGAAGCCGGGCGGGTGCCCCCGCGCCAGCGATCCGTGCTGTAAAACCCTCTCGAGGCTGGCTCCTGGGGGGGAAAGTTCTTCCAGAATCGGGCTACAGGGGGGAAAGTTCTTCCGGAGTTTGGCTATGGAGGGAAAAGTTATCCCAGAATCAGGCTACAGCGGGGAAAGTTCTTCCAGAGTCTGGCTGTGGGGTGAAAAGTTCTCCTGGAGTCTGACTACACAGGGGAAAGTTCTTCCAGGGTCTGGCTGTGGGGGGAAAATTCTCCCAGAGTCTGGCAACAGGGGGTAAAAGCTCTCCTGGAGTCTGACTACAGGGGGGGAAATTCTCCCAGAGTCTGGCAACAGGGGGTAAAAGCTCTCCTGGAGTCTGACTACAGGGGGGGAAATTCTCCCAGAGTCTGGCAACAGGGGGCAAAAGTAATCCTGGAGTCTGACTACAGGGGGGAAAGTTCTTCTAGGGTCTGGCTCTGGGGGGAAAATTCTCCCAGAGTCAGGCTTTGGGGGAAAATGTTTTCTTGGAGTCTGGCTATGGGGAAGAAAGTTCTTCTAGAGTCTGGTTACAAGGGGAAAAAGTTCTCCCAGAGTCCAGCTATGGGGATAAAAAGTTGTCCCTTACTCAACAGGGAACTTTTAATACACCGGGGTCTAAGTCTCAGCTTGATATGTCACTGTCCAAGGGCAACCCAATCCCTGTGCTGTGGGAGGGAAAGGCATCAGGTGCCCAAATGTCACACCCCTTGCATCCATGGTGTGTGATGAGGGGCAGGCTTGAGGCATCGCCTGGGGAAAGAACCTCACCCAGAGCTGTTGTCTTGCATGACACATCCCCGAGGGCTGTGGCAGGAGGTGATTTAAGGAAGAACCCAGTAGATATGTGGGGCAGCAGCCAAGGGAGCCATTGCTAGGAAAGAGGCATGCTCCCTTGGCTTGGGCTTGGGCTTGGGCTGTTGGTGATGGATCAGACAGAGGCACAGGTCCACAGGCACACCACACACATCCCAGTGCTGCGTTTTGGGATGGGGTTTGGGTAGGGACAGCACGTGCTGGGTATAAATCTGATCTCAGCCTCGGGGATACCACTGCATGTCATAACTGTCCATGTTCTGCTTGCCTCCAAACAGAGGCCGACAGCTCCCTGTGCCCTCCAGGGAACCACTGACCCCTTTTCCTCTGGTTCTGCCTTGTAGGCACCCTGACAAAAACAAGGACCCAGGAGCAGAAGACAGATTCATCCAGATTAGCAAGGCCTACGAGGTAACACGTGCTGCTTATAAACTCCTGCTGTTGTTAACATTAAGAGAACTTATTTTTCCTGTGCTTTTCCTGTGTGTTTCTACACGGGAAAGGTGATTGACCCTGTAGAGGTGAACATTACCCACCCAAAAAGTTTGCTCAGCTTTGTTGACACAGCCACTGGAGTCACCAGCGTGGCCTCTGCTGCAAATATTTTGCCACAGGCCTGCCTTGTCCTGGCTAAAAAGCCTCAAAGGAGGGAGGAGAGAGTATTCACTGAGCCCTGCCTGGCTGGGCAGCGTCTTGTCCGTGTCACATGCACATAAAAGCATTTTGGGGTGATGTAAGCAGCATTAATCATCACGTGGCTTTGGTCACCTCAAATTATTGTCAGTAGTAGTTATTTGCACATGGCTGTGGAAATTGGCCGCCCCAGTTTGTGGCAGCTGAGCCCAAGGAAATAAAAGTAAATCCTTCTTTCCCTGCCAAAAAAAAATGCAGTTTCTCTATGGGGCTCCTGGCTTCTTGGTGAAATTTTTGTCACTTTCTGATGTGCCAAGAAAACCATCCGGGTTCAAAGAGACACCAGCAAAAGCTGCTCCAGAAAAGAGGGAATCCCAACGTGGGATGTTTTGTCCCAAGGAGCTGTTGGTGTCAGAAGTGGGTATAACAGTCTGGATTTAGGAGCTCCTTTTCTTTGGACTTTGGCCTTTTTTTACCCCTGTTTACTACAGTGAGCCTGGAGGGATGTGATAGTTCCCTTTTCCAGACTATTCATCCCACACGTTCCTTAGGCAGCCGCAGTCATTTACTAAGGGATTACGCTCAGGGCAGTTCCCCCTCATGGTTTTTCCATCGTCCACTTCCCAGATTCTCTCCAACGAGGAAAAGAGGGCAAACTTCGATCGCTATGGAGATGCTGGGGAAAGCCAGGGCTTCTCTCAGCACCAGCATCGCCAGTTCCATCGTTTCCACGACGGCTTCTATTTCGACGAGTCCTTCTTCCACTTCCCGTTCAATTCCGAGCGACGCGACACCTCCGACGAGAAGTATTTGCTCCACTTTTCCCACTACATCAACGAGATCGTGCCGGACAGTTTCAAGAAACCTTACCTCATCAAAATCACCTCGGACTGGTGCTTCAGCTGCATCCACATCGAGCCCGTGTGGAAGGAAGTCGCTCAGGAATTGGAGGCGCTGGGTAAGGATGAGGCTGTGCGTGCATCCAGCGTTGGCCTTCAGCTTTTGCAGGACTCTGTTTAACCTTTAGATTTCCTCAGAGATTTGTCCCAATGCTTTCCCAAACATTGCTAACTCCGGGGTGCTGGGCAAGGGAGCAGGTGGTCAGTTTTCCACTGGTTTGCTGGGGATCTTTCACCTGAAGCCGCTGCTCTCCCTTTTCCAGGAGCGGGAATCGGCGTCGTGCACGCGGGGTACGAGCGGCGCCTCGCCCACCACCTGGGTGCCCACAGCACTCCCACCCTGCTGGGGCTCATCAACGGGAAAATAACCTTCTTCCACAACGCCGTTGTTCGGGAAAACCTGCGGCAGTTCGTGGAGAACCTTCTGCCAGGGAATCTTGTGGAAAAGGTACATTCCAGCAGGAGTGTCACACGCTGCTTCTCCTGCCTGCCTGGAGATTTCTCTCTCCTTGGCTGTTTTGGTGGCTAATCTGTTTAATTTGGGCCCTGAGCTGATCTGCATCGCAAAGCTCCAAACCCTGGAGCTGTGGAAAGCTTTCACACCACTCCATAACACTTCTCCTTGCAAAAGGGCTGATCCTGCCACTACATGGTCATACCAGGGGCTTGAGTGCCTACTTCCCCCCCCAGCTGTGACACCCCACAAGGGATAACCCTACCAAGGTTATCCCTAGGTTAGGAACCTGCTGGATTTCACTTCCCTTCTCCTTTCTCAGCATTATATCCAACAAATTAAAGACCACTCACTAACTCCCAGGTGGTGTCTCCTAAAACGCACCGACCTGTTTTGTCCGGTTTTGATTTGGACCTTTGAAAGTGGACCTGGCAGCTTGAGCCCTTCCAAGTTATAAGTAAAATAACTTTTATCCTAACTGATAAAATATTCCTGCATTTCAGCCTTGCCTAGTGATTTTTGGTGGAGTCCTAAAGCACCCACCACTCCTTTCAGGGCGATGTGGCCAGGTCAGCCCCCACAGTGCACTCACCTGCCTGTCCCCTTCTTCAAGCCTTGTTCACCTCACCTTGTTTTCATTTGGGATCTTCAGCAAGGGCTGCCTTTCCCAACAAATTTGACTTGTTGTCCTCTGGGTGTTGGAGTTCTCACCCCAAAAGTGGGATCTGTTTCCCCTTCCACAGCTAACGGAGCCATTTATCTCCTTCCTCTGGGTCAGAGAGGTACCAGAGCAGATTTGATGAAGCTCAGGTTTGGTAGGTGCCTGTTAACCCTTGGCTTCCCATTATATATAGGTATAGATATATAAAGAATATGACAAGAATGACAAGAATTACAGTGCAATCAGCATTGACTTGGAATGGCATTGACAGAGGCTGCAATAACTGAGAGAGTTGAGTGGGTCAAGAGTGATGGTTTTAATTCATTCATTAATCAGGAATACCTCTTGGAAAGAACAATCCACAGTCAGCTTTCTGCAACACCTGGACACCTTTTCAGGCTCAGTTCTCATTGAGACAGCTCATGGTGGAGCGTTGCCTGACTGCTCTGAGGTTAAACTGATGTTCCTGTTCTGTTTAAAGATTACAGATAAAAACTACATCCACTTTCTCTCTGACTGGAGGAAGGACAACAAGCCCCACGTCCTGCTGTTTGACCATATGCCAGTTGTGCCATTACTGTACAAGGTAATGTGATTTCTGTCGCTGCCAAGTTGACTTGTTTATAAATCCAGATGTTCCAAAAGAAAATGAACCACTGCTGTGAGCAGAGGTCAACCAATGCCTCCAAACACCATTGGCTGGTTCTGGGAGAGCAGGGTGATTTGTGTTCGTTGGAAACAGCGTGGCCAGGTGATCAGCTTTGTTAGGAGTCTGATTCCCTGTACTGACCTGGATGTACCTTACATGGATGTGAAGGTGTGGGTGGGTTTTGGAGGTAGCAGCAACACAAGTGCTTACTAACCTTTGTTAGGAATGAGAGATGTTTGTGGCATGTCTAATTTGTGCTATTGCAAAGCCCTTTTCCTGAGAAACCCCATGTCAGACTGTAAATAAAACTGTGGATCCATGGAGGCTCCCAGCACATTGACTGAGGGAACTCAAAGCGTGGTTCAGCAAGGGAGAGGAAGGGTTTGTACCTCTTGCAGTACAAGCCCAATGACATTCAAACAGCAGGATGTATTCTCAGAGCAAAGTCATCACAGGCACTCAGGGGAGAAAATGTTCACTGTCCACCACAAACACACACTGTGGATTTCTCCCCATCCAGCTGACTGCCTTTGCCTACCGAGACTACCTGTCCTTTGGGTATGTGTACGTGGGACTCCGAGGCACCGAGGAGTTGTCCAGCCAGTACAACATCAACGTCTACAGTCCCACCATGATGGTCTTCAAGGAGCACATCGACCGGCCCGCTGACGTTGTGCAGGTACCACTCAGAGCCCTCTCCAAGAGCTCATGGGAAACGGGCGTGGAGGTTTCCTGACTGAGCTGGAGATGAGAGGTTTGTCGCTGGTGTGGTTTGGAGTAAAGAGTGTTCATTCTCAGCATAAACTCTGGCTTCAGTAGACAAAGAGGGCAAATGTTTGGAGGGAGGAAGCTTGGCAGGCTCTAGTTTTGGTGTCTGAGCTGTTGAGGAAGGTGGACACAGGTGGCTTCCCAGTCTTGAGGCCTCACAACACCTTGGGTGATTGCAGCGAGGACTGCGATGGCCAGCAGCCTTCCCCAGCTCCAGACAGGAACACCCAACAGCTTTATTCTCCTCACCTGCTCAGTTCTGACCTCTGCTTCCTTTGTCCTTGCCAGGCACGAGAGATGAAGAAGCAGCTCATTGATGACTTCCTTTCTCAGAATAAGTTCCTCATGGTGGCCAGACTCACCAACCAGAGGCTGTTCCAGGAGCTGTGTCCTGTCAAGAAGTCTCACCGTCAGCGGAAGTAAGTGGCATGTCCTCCTGATTTGAGGCTCTGGAGCTGCTCCTAAAGCCACCTTTGGTTTGATTCTAAGGGAAAAGGGCAATGACAGCACTGGATCATGCTCAGTATCCACAGTGTCAGAGAGGTTTCTGCCTCACTGGGATGATTTTGACTGGCAGAAAGGGGGTGATCATTCCCTCTTGTGTCCAGAATGGCTCTTAATACCCCATTTCGTTGTATCACCCAGGCACTGCGTGGTCTTGCTTACCGGAGAAGGAGAGAAGTTTGCTGAGGCTTATGAGGCCTTTTTGACTTTTGCTGTGGCCAACACAAAAGACACCCTGAAGTTTGTGTACATCTATAAAGAACGGCAGCCAGAATTTGCAGATGCCTTACTGATGGATGATGAGAAGTATCGGGGAAGATCAGCTGTGAGGGTTTCCTTTTGTTTTTAACCCCTTCTTTTAGCCTGTCATTTAATTTACATCACTCTGTACCTTGATCTGACACCTAATTCTGGGCAGTGGTTTGAAACAGAACATCTGTATAGAAAAAAGCCCCTTCCTCTCTAACATCTGCCACGTTCTTGGCTCATCCAGGTGGTCATTCTGGAGAGACGCAATAATGCAGGGAAGATTGCCTACAAAGCCTTGGAGGAGGCCTGGCAAGGCAGCAAGGAGGACAACTTCATCCTCCTGGATCTCCTGGACCAGCTGAGGACGGACCCTGGCCTTCTGTCATCAGAGACTGTCGTGGCAGACCTGAATGATGAGCTCGCTCCTGTAAGTCCATGGCCTTTCCAGCTGTCTGATATCTGTGTTATGGATGTGGACAGTCCCATTATGACTGTTCACAGGTGCTATTTATATTCTAAAATTCCAAGGCAAGACTCTTATAAGATTTCTTGCTCATGGAGGGAAGCTCACTGCATGCTCTGAAGCTGATTTGGCCCAGGGTTGGGCTCATTTTTACAGGATGGCTGTGCATAGTGGGTTTGTAATTTGTTCTTTGCTTTTCATTCTTTTCAAACAGATGTTCCTTATCCGATGGCTCTACTCCTCGCTGGACTACATCTCAGACTGCTGGGACAGTTTGTTTCACAGTAACTGGTACAGTCTGGGCATCCATTGTGGGTTTTCACTGCTTCCCTGTCACCTTATTTTAAAATAAGGTGACATTTTTAGCCTCCTCTTTTGGGTGGGAGCAGGACAGCACTCAAAAACTTGATGGTCTTTAAGACCCTGAGAAACAAGCTGAGTTTCTGGGGAAAGCATGTGTTGTTATTTGAGGTGGACAGGGACTGGAATTCGGGCAGAAAATGTGAACTTACAGGCCAGACTGCTCTTTGCACATCTTCCCCTCAGGCGAGAAATGATGCCGCTGCTGTCCTTGCTCTTCTCCGCGCTCTTCATTCTCTTTGGCACCGTTATTGTTCAGGCTTTCAGGTGAGTGCACACCAAAATGCCCTCAGGGGTAGCTCCTCACTCCAACCCAGGGCCTTAAACACACACAAAATCACCTTCCTCCACAGTGATTCGAGCGACACAAGGGACTCTCCGCCCTCGGAGAAAGAAGAAGCCGCCACAAAGACGGAGAAGAACGACGTGAGCTTCAGCAAAGAGAGTAACAGGTTCCCTCTAATTTCTCCAGAAGTCTTTTCTGTGGAAGCATTGCTCAGGGGGTGTCTGTGCAGGGAGAGTTAGTGGAGAGCAGAGAAGTGGCAGAGTTGCACAGACATAATGCAGTTGTTGTGCAGAGCAGCACCGGCACAGCCAGGTGGGGAGGAGCGGTGTGAGCCAGGACCCCACCAGCGAGGACAAGGTGACATTAATTTGCTTATTAAACAATTCCCACCAAGTTTGCACCAGACAGCATGCTTGGGGAAAAGGTAAAGGTCTGACCCACTTGTTGAGGACGATCCAAACTGGGCTGTTTTACCAATTAAACTGGCTTTGGGCACAGGGATGGCTCGGGAACAGGCTGAGGAACATGGTCACAGTTTCTCCGTCCTCAGTCGCTCCTGGTCCCTTGCCCCCCTTTCACTCAGTCACTGCTTTGCTGCAGCAGGATTCCCAAAAAGGGCTTTGTTGAGGTGACTGAGCTAACGGACATCAACTACACCAGTAACTTGGTGCGCCTGAGGCCGGGCCACATGAACGTCGTCTTGATCCTGTCCAACTCGACCAAAACCCCCCTGCTCCAGAAGTTCGCCCTGGAAGTCTACACATTTACAGGGTAGGCTGGGGCCTCTCCTGGGTTTCTGTTATTGTGTTAACAACTTGTGTGAGGCAGCTCTGGCGACACAGGAGGAGCAGGGTCGGCTCCATTGCCAAGAGGAAACATTTCTGGCGAGCAGCCTCTGTGCTCACCTGTGGCAATGAGCTGCCAAAAAACAAGTGTCCTTTCCTGGCCAGACTCAGTGATGGTGGCCACGGGTCTGGTGCTGCTGCCACTTTGGCTGTACCCATGTTTCATCAGATAGAGAGCACGACAGTGCTGCACACTGGGCAAGCATCACCTGTGCTGGAAAAGGAGCTGCAGCAACACTGCCCTGCCCTGCCCTTGCTGACAAATCCTTACCTGTTCATAGGAATCCAGCCTTGCTCAGGACACATGCTAATCCCACTGTCTTCTCTGCTCTTTTCCCAGGAGCAGCTCTCTTCATTTCTCCTTCCTCAGCCTGGACAAGCACCGGGAGTGGCTGGAGTACCTGCTGGAGTTTGCGCAGGATGCAGCCCCCATCCCAAACCAGTACGACAAGCACTTCCTGGAGCGCGACTACACGGGCTACGTCCTGGCTCTGAACGGCCACAAGAAATATTTCTGCCTCTTTAAGCCTCACAGATCAGGGGATGAGGGGGGAACCCTGGGATCCTGCGAGGATTACGATGCCTCACTACACGCGGAAGCCAGAGGGAAACCCTCCTGCAGCCCGGGATCTAGATCCATTAAAAACAAATTACACAAATTGTCCTTTTGGATGGAACGCCTCCTAGAGGGTTCCTTACAGAGGTTCTATATCCCCTCGTGGCCTGCGTTAGACTGAGGGATTTTACAGAGATTCTAAGGGACAAACTTTTTATGAAGATGACAAAGGACAGCTCTTTCCAGGAATACACAAACAAGCGTGATGAATGGACCTTAGGTTTTAGGTGAACCCTCCTGGGGCCGGAGACGAAAACATATCTCCCCCCGTCCGGAGCCCGGGAGCGCAGCCAAGCACACCCACCTGCCCTCCACTGACCCATCGTGCGCTCGGACGCCGTCCTACCGAAGAGCCAAGAAGTCTGTTTTTCCCTTCTTGTCCTGCCACACCTGCTTCCCAAGTCACCCCTGTTCCATCTCTCGTTTTACCTCAGTTGAAGAAAAACCCTGTGACTTCTCTCGGCCCGGACCAGCCGCGGCCAGTGGTGCAGGTCGGGTCGCGGTTCTCTCTCTCCCCATCCCCGTGTGCTTAGCCCATGGTGCAGTGCATGGTGTAACACTGGCAAGACCCTGCAGACCCTCCCAGGCCCTGCCCTTCCAAAAGGCCTCCTCCCGCCAGGCAGTTGTACTTCCTCGGCTTTCCCCGTGGTAAGTGATGTAGAGTCCAGTCAGGAGCATCTCCCCTGTAGCAAACCTGTAGCTGGGACTCACCTGTGGTGCGGGCTCGTGGGTGACCTGCATGTTTCATGCTCCTCGTGTCCTGGTTCCACGTGCAGCTTCACCGGCTGAACAGTGACTGGGAAGGAAAAGGGTTTTGCACGGCCGTAAATACTGTCAAAGTGTTGAGCCATTTAAATGTCACGTTGATTTTTCAGATGCCTTTTCTGCTTCTGTCGATTTTAGACGATGTATCCTAGAGCCATAACTTTACCTGCGTCCTCAGATTGTAGGCGTAAGCTGCTATGAGCCAGTAGATGTGTAAAAAAACCTCTACGTAGCTGCCAGGGAGTCACCTGGGCTCCTTGCAGACACCCTTCCAACTGTAGTACAAACCAACCTTCCTTTGTATCGAGGAACCTCATCCTTCAACGATTGTATTCTTGAGATGTTGCCCCAGAAGTGCTGTATCATCAGACCGTCGCGTGTGTGTGAAGCTCCTTTTGGTTTAGGTGTGGGGTTGAGATGTTGGGTTTCAGCTTCTCGCCCGTTTCCACCTCTTGCCCATTTCCTCCTTGCCCCAAACCTCTGTTTTTCCACACTCAGGCTGCTGCCTTGCCTTTGTGTTTGTTTGCTTGGATATTTATTTTCTTTTTTGTCTTTTGGAAGTTGTAAGTCTGTGTGAGGCTAGAACAGGGTTTGGATGGTGCTTTGCTGTAGCAGTGCCCCAACAGCCACTTCCAACACTGCTGGGAAAGGGTGGTCCTGGGTAAGGTAGAGGGAGGGCAAGCAGCAGCCTCATGGCTGCTTAACCTTCTAGCAATCAAGGGAGGCAGCAGGGCTTCTCTTTGTGGCCAGGACTGAAATCCCATGAGGCTTGTGCTTCCTTTTGGCTGCTGTCACCCAGGTCTCCTTCCATGGATCCTGTCACCATCAGGCTCCAGCACTGCCAAAGTGCAGGGATGGGAGCAGGTGGCCTTTGCCACAGGGCTCTGAACCTGACACAGAGCCCTCAGAGCACATGGTGTTAATTCCAAACTCAGCCCTCGCCACCTTAGTGACCATCTTAGCAGAGCAGCCAGTCAGTAGGAATAAGTGCCGACCTCTGAGCCAGCTGCTGATCCCATAGAAGATGGGAATGCTCGTCATTGCACTGCCTACATGCCCTAGTTGCTCCCAAAGCCTTGCCTCACTGCATTCCTCCCATCCTGGGAGCAGACTGGCGTGCTCTGAACCCTGCAGGTACCTCAGACCCCTGTAAAATGTACTTCAGATAAAGGCTACCAACCAACCCTATGTGAGGTTAATTAATTCCAGCCCAGCAGACTCTGTGCCCCAGAAAGCAGAGGGAAGGAAGGAAAGAAGGCAGGGTCTTCTCCCTGTCCAGGAACTCTGAGGTGCACAAAAACTGCTGAAGGAGAGCAGAGGGGGAACAAAACACCAGCCTGGTGCTTCTAGACTGCATGTTCACTTGGCTGGAGTGATTGCTGTCTACTCCTGTGCTTTTCCCGTGCAGGATATGGCTGGAATAGGTTTTAGCCCACCAGAAGGCTCCACATAACTTCTTCAACATTTGCAAAAGCAAAAGAATACTCTCTGGGTCTCTGCTGTCTCTTCATCTGGTCAGAAACCAGTAGAAAAGCCTCAATCCATGAAAAAAAAGTGCCTAGTTGTGCTACAGCAAGGGAATTCAGCCCTGCCCCGAGGAAGGAGAGAAGGCTTTACAGCCTTCAAATTCTGCCAGAGTCCTTTTTTATTTTCTTTTTAGCACAGGTAACCTCCCCTTTCAGCCAGAGTCGAGTTGAAGGAGCTCTTGCAGCAGTCCACCCTTGCCAGGTCTGGCTGGATGGGAGCACAGCCCCTGGTTTCTGTTTTATGGAAACCCTTTTTCCTGGGTTGAAGCAAATGCCAAGCTGCCCTAACCCCTGGTTTAGTAGGTTTTAGTGCCAGTGTGGCGCTCCAGGTGTTTGCTGTCTTGGAGAGCAGGGTCAGAGCTGCTTATCCCGGTGTGGCAGTTTGAGCCACATTAGAAATCCGGAATCCAATTTCCAGGCTCTGAGCTGTTTCATCAGCAGCCTGTCCACTTGGCTCTGCTTTAATGCTGAGCCTTAAAATCCACCCCCTACCAGCCTCAATGCAGTGGGGGGGAAAAAAGCCCCCTAGCCTTGGCCACAGGCAGCTCTGTCCAGTTATACACTGTCCCAAGTGTCCCGCAGCTGCAGGGGGAAGGGGGAAGAGGGCCTGGCCTCCTCCCTCTTACCTCAGGTGCTGTGAATCTCTTCCTTCACAGCACACACTCCAAATGCTGCCTCTTAACTCTGGCCTAGGCAGAGCTGGGGGGGCGCAGGGCTCCCCTCTCCCCCTGGAGAGGGGGAAGAAGGAGCCCTGCCACCCCCTGGCCTTCTCCACCTACATACAGCAGACACCAACAGAACAACTGCCAGCAGCTTCCAGGTCTGTGATACATGATTTTTCAGCAGAAGCAAACAACATGGACAGTGATTGGCTCTCCAGGGAACACTGCCCTGGCACCCAGTCACCTCTGAGCCCCTGACTCTCAAGGGGGACCAATCTCAAACTATGACACCCGGGATCTGCCCCTGCTCTCCCAGCAGCCCTGAGCCCTCACCCCCCATCATTTTCTAACCCCTGTGATTCTGTTCCATGCGTGGTGGTTCATAATCCAAAGATTGAGGAAATTCGGTCCTAGTGCACTGTCCTAGTGAGACCTGAGCGATGGCACAGCACTCAGAGCTGAGGAGAAGGGACACAGGCCCTGGAGTGGAGGTTGTTCCCAAACTCCTCCCTGCCCCTGTCTCTGCCCTTCACCCACAGCAGCCAGGAGCCAGGACACGAGCGCAGCTTGACAAGTAGGACTGAAAACTAGGTACCTATTTTGCACTTTTGATACTGGGAGGGGGGGAATTAACTTATTTGGCAAACTTGTCTTTTTATTTTTTTTGTTTGTTTGTTTTTGTTTTGTTGGGTTTTTTTTTGTTTTGGTTTGGTTTTGGTTTTGTATTTGTGAACAGGCACTTATGTCATTTTGTTTTAAGACAATTACAGGTTCGCAACCAAAATAAACTTATTTTAATGTGTGATGAAGTGGCTTTGTGTTTCCCTGTACAACCTAACCTCACCTCCACATCAGCTCAGAAATTCCAGGAGTGATTAAACCACTCCTGCCATAGGAAACTCCTGCTGATTCCACCAGCAGGAACTGCAGTCAAACATCCCCCTATGCTCAGCAGGATCCCCAGATGCCCTTTGCTGCCCTCCCTTCCTCTATAGTCATTGTCTTGCTGCCACATCCTAATGGAAGAAACCCTTTCCAGTAAATTTTGCCAGGAGCCCTGTAAGCTGGGTGAGTAATTCCAGAGGCCAAACACTATTAGCCTCATCTGTCCCTTTACCAGACCAATTTCAAAGCTCCAGACCCCAGTTAAATGGGGTGTTCAAACCCATCTGCTCCCTAGAGCTTCTCAGCTTAAAATTACCTTTACTAGTGGAAAATGGCATTTATTCTGTGCTGCAAAGCCCACGTTGGCTGCAGCTGGATGAGGGGAAAGGGACATGGAAAGCCTGGCTGGGGACACGGAGCAGCGTTGTCCTGGAGCAGGCAGGAACTACCCTCACAGTGTCCTCACTCCTGGGAGAACACACAGCATCTCAAACAGTAGGTTTGCACCCAGGAGGGCTGTGTTACCTAAAAAAAGACAAAACAAGGGGGAAAAATAATCCATGAATATCCAATGGCTTTCACTCGTGGCTGCCTCTGCCAGGCACGTTTTACTCTCGAGATCTTTAGACTCACCAGAGACGTCGTACATTGGTGCGACTTCCACGAGGTCACACCCCACTATGTTCAGGCCTTTGCAGCCACGAATAATCTCCAAAGCCTAGGAAAAAAGTGGATTTGGGATCAAGAAACATCTGACCTGGTGGACCAGTCAGGGCTCTGCTTTCCCCATTTTCATATAAGGAAACCCAACCTCTACAGATCAAATCTCATTAGTTCCACGCTTCCCTTCCTCATCAACATAAGGAAATGCTCCCAGGCCTTCCTTAGCCTTCTCTTTGCTGTGCTGGTGGCATGACCTGGGAGCAAAAACATGCCTTTCCCAGTGGGAAATGCAGCTGCATTCCCTGGAGCCCCCTCACCTGTGCAGGTGTGAGCCCAGCTATCTCGGGGGTGCCGGTGCCCGGGGCATACGCGGGGTCTAATCCATCGATATCGAAGCTGATGTACACGGGCTTGTCCCCCATCTGGGCCCTCACCTCCCCCAGCAGCGGCTCCAGGGACTTCATCCAGCACTCCTCAGCTGGGACAACCCGGAAACCCTGCAGGAACACAGACACACAGGCACCTGCTCCGGGAAAGGAGGGAAAAGAGGAGCATCCCCTGCACCGCTGGGCATTTCTGGTGGGATCAACCCTCAGCCCAGGGCCGAGCTGCAGAGGTGCTCCTGGAAGCACCTTCCACTCCCTCTCCACATTTTTTTGCTCTCTACCCAGCTGACAGCTGTCCTGTGGGACAAGCCATTGACGTGGGACAAGATGCAAAAAAAGCATGTATTTTATTTATGCATTTTAATATGTATTTTTATATATATGTACTTTTTAATATATATTTTCTATGTATTTATATCAAATATATTTATATATTTACATATTATATTTATATATTACACCTGTATATTATGAATATTTGTATATTTACATATTATTTATATATTTGTGTCTTCTGCATCTTATATAAATATTGTAAAATATATAAATTTTAAATTATACAAAAATTATAAATACAAATTTCTGGATATTATTATAAATATTTAGCATTTATAATCATAGCATAAATTATAAATATATCGC
>NW_021940578.1:2591176-2602622 GCF_001715985.3 Manacus vitellinus | reverse complement strand
TTAGAAACTTACTTTGCTGCCAGGGCCTGCAGGATTGGGTACGTTATGGTGTGCTCTCCACCTGCAGCAGAACAGGGAAGAGGGGGTAACACACTGCAAGAGCTGCTCAGCACTCATTACCTCTGTTCCCAGGTATTTTTTTTCCCCTCCTTGCATTTATCCTGCATTTATTTATACACTCCAGAGCTTCATTTTCGAAGGAAAACCTGAAGCTCCTGAGTGCAGGTTGTTTCCTATCTCCTCTTTCTTCCTGGGGAGGACCAGAGGTGCAGGACTGCCAGCAGGGACAGCCAGTGGAGCAGGACCCTTGATTGGGCTTATAAATAAACACATGATCCCTTTCTGAGGATGCTGTAACTGGTGATTTGCCCCTCGTTACTCTACACATTCTCTTCCTTTAGCGATGCCAAGCTGTGACAGCTGCAAACTTGAACATGTGCCCAAATGAAGCCTCGTGCAAAGCCAGGCACACCCACAGGTGGATGGACACGAGGGATGTGTCCTGGTGTGGTTCTGCAGGACACCAAAAACACGTCAGTATTTACAGACTGACCCATCCTCATCATTTTTGACCTAAAAGGGGCATCAAAGAACAGTCAGTCCCGCATCACTCACCCTCTGCTGTGTTTGGATTGAACGATGGGAGGGAGGAGGAAGAGGAGGAGTTTGGCTGAGCAAACTTGGTCCTTACCCAAGGTGAGGGGCACACAGCCAGAGGCCACGATCTCCTGGTAGGACTCTCGGATGAGGCGGCAGCTGTCGGGCAGGTTGTAGAGGTTCACGCTCACGTCCCCGATGTCAGCGACCCGCAGGGAGTCGAAAGGCGCTGCCCCGGTGCTGCCGTTGTACCTCCTCACCATGGCCGACTCCGCGCGGATCTGACGTGGGCCGAACCTGCGGAACGGCGCAGCTGGGAGAAGCCACCGGGCAGAGCTCCCAGCAGAGCTCCTCTCAGCAGAGGAGAGCTGTGCCAGAGCGAAGCACCAGCTCCCCACGGCTCACCCTTACCTGGCTCCCGGCCGGTTGGATGTACCTGTGTCCAGCGGGACACCGACAAACGCCGCGTCCAGTCCCCGCGCCGACGCCTGCACGGGGAGTCTCATCATGGAGCAGACCCCCACGGGCCGGGCCACGAGCAGGGCACTGGGAGGCACGTTGAACTGTGAGCCCCAGCAGCAAGGGGCCCTGCTCCCCAGGATCGGGGGCTGGAGGAACCCCTTGGACACACTGGGTAAGGAGCTGGAGGCGGCCAGAGGAGCCAGGAGCCACGGGCCGCAGTGTGAGGTAGCCACTGCACTGGTCACTGCAGTCGTCAGCTTGCGAGTGCAGGGTCCAGCTTGCCATGGCAGCAGCTGGAAGCAGCCAGCCCAGAGCAGGTGCCTCATCCTGCTCCACAGACTCCCACTCTCTATCCCACAGGGAACACAGCGAGAGGTGCTTTGGAGCCGGTTCTGTCTCGAGTGTCAGGGGTGGGCAGAGAGCCAGCAGCCTCCGCCAAGCCTCCCTCCAGGGTTCAAAGTGCAGTCGGACATCCCACTGCCCAGGGAAGGGCAGAGATCCAGCCCAGCCACCCCCTTTCCCAATGGCACAGTCCTGGCAAACACCAGGAGCAAACAGGGCAGTGAGAGGCTTTGGCTTGAGCGCCTCCACCAAGAGCCTGTGCAGGGATTAGCGGGACAGGGCAGGAGGGGACGCACTGGGAATCGTCCCAGTTGGCTCCCCTCGGGCATTCAGATAGCATGGCAGCATTTGGAGCATTAACAGCTTGCACTTTTAACCTGCACCTCACAAAAGCACCCAGAATGCTGAGGAGTCATGAAAATGGAAGGCAGGAGGGAAAGAAAACAAAGGGAAAGTCCAAGCTCAGCAGAACGATGGGCGGACAAAATGCAAGCACAGGGGAAGCATTAACAGGGATTTAAGGACCAGAGGGACAAGCTGTGGGACTAGCATTTTAGGCTGTTTTTGAGGGCAGAGATGAAATGATTGCCAGGGCAAGCAAGTTTCCAGTGTCTGGAGTTGACCAGCACAGATTAAATCCTGGCTGGGTGAATACCAACACACTTGAAATCAGACAGCTCCAGCTCCTAATTCTGCTCCCTACTCATGTAGAGACTAGACCTGGGAGAGGGAAAGGCATGGGAATGATGTTCACAGCAGAAAGAGGGCTCAGAGCAGAGATCCACCACACAGGGACAGTATTTACTCTCCAAAAGGCTCCAGAGGCAGTGACCAGGGAATGTGCCTCGCTGCCAGACCTGGGCACAGAGCTCACAGGAGAGCACACACAAACCCAAGGCAGCAAAGACACACTGCAAGAATTCAGTATTGTAAGAAGAAGCAGCACCCACTTAGGTGTGGTCAGATCAATATTACAAAGGTCTTTTTTTGCAACTTTTTTCCCCAAAGAGCTGAGTTTCCTGTGATTCCCTCTTTGCTGAACTGAAATGCTGTGCAGGACCCTGGCAGAACGTTATCATGTGATGGTCAGGGATATCAGCCATTGCTGTCCTCCACCTGGAAACTGCAGGAGCAGCCAGAGATATACCATGCAGGAAAGCACAAAACAGGCACATCCACAAGCAAAGTCCATTCCTCTTTGGGAAACTCACTTGGAATAAAATACTGTGTTCCACAGTCAGCAATGGAAAGAGCTGAACAATTGTTTAAGACACCATGGATTGAGAGAACCCACACAGCCACAGAGCTTAATCTTCAATTTATTGTGCAACAAGCATAAATAACTTTGTCCCCAAGTTCCTCTAAACACATTTATAGACACAAAATTGAATGATGTTTCATAAACATGGCTGTTGTTATTATTTAAAGATTGATGTCTCCTGTCCTCCCCACCAAAGGATATTATTTCACTGAATTAAAAACAGGCAGGTAAAACAGCAGGGCATCACACTAAGCTCTTCAAGCAGGTGCTGCTGCTTAGCCTCATTTTGTTTGGAGCACCATCCCTAACTGGACATTCTGACCCAGCCTTGGACCCTGCAGCAGCATCACCACAGAACTACAACAGTTAAGAACAGACACAAGCGGGGTTTGAGGACGATGTGCCTCCACTCTCCTGCGTACAACTGTGAGGTGCTCAGTGCTGCTGACGCTCATGTTACCAGGCAGCACCTCACCAGGAAGCTTCCAGGCTCGTCATTTTGCAGCTCACAGGAATAGCAGCCTCAGATCACCACTGGTTTCCCCAAGAACAGAGAAACTGCACATCCCTTTGTCAGCTCAGCTTTCTCAGAGTGTTGTTAAGGTTGTGATGTTTCCATGTAAAGTGCAGGCAGACAGTGCCTCCTCCCACCCACCCCATCTCAAAGGGAACCTGCTCCACTCAACACACAAGTCAAGAAAGAATTCCCAAATGGGAGCAAAACCAGCCACGTACCTCAGGACACCTGCAAGGTCCACACACCCTCCCACCCAGACAGTAAGGAAGCAAGGGCATCTCCTCTAGCAGAGGGAGAAAAGCAGGGTGTGCTAACACTTGCTAGAGGAAACTCAAGCTCTTAAACACAGGCTTGCAGTTTGTTCCCTAAAGCACTACAGGATTCCAGGCAGACAGAAAGGACAGGTTCCTATATGTGCCTTTAGAAAGTGCCATTTAACTGAAATGCTCGTGTTCCAGGTGGTTCCTTCACCCAGAATGGCTTCTCCAGGCCAGCAACAGGAATATTGCTGCCCAGAGGTCTTCAAACTCAAGGTTTGCCAAAAAGCACATCTTCATTTTGGTTTCTACCCGGCTTTTATCCACCAGCCTGTTGGTGAGCAGGGTGGCAGCTGACTGGCAGAGGAGCCAGGCAATCATCTGGTCGGGTTTCAGGGTCCTGGATGCTACAACACTGTCACCCCAGAGGCTCAGGTGAAGCACGTTTGCAGCAACTCTCGCAGACAACCTCTGCAAGAGGAGGGAGAGGGAAGGTTAGCTGATCCCTCTGCACTCAGTCACATCACCAGCACAGAGCATCTGTACTGACAAAACTCTCTGTCAATTAAAAACTCTCTGTGATTATTAATGTCAGGCTGCTCAGTGAAACCCCCAATTTGAGGTCCAGTCCTGACACAAACATGGGCTGAAATCCCTGAAATGATTCAGCACCACTGTCCCTCAGCAAAGACTTTTTGTTTAGATTTGACCCTTATGGAGGCTGCAGTGAGATCTGGATCAACTCCTGCACTCGCAGTCCTCCAAGGCAAAACAATCCACAAATGACACTCCCAAGGGGCATATCTTGAAGACAACGGTGTCTTACCTTGCTGGGATCCCTCTGAAGCAGCATCTTTATCACTTGCTTCACCTCGAGGGGCACGTGATCAGGCAGGAGTGGCAGCTGGTCCTCCTGGTAACTCCTGCTTTCCAGAGTCGAGTCCCCGTGGCCGTAGAAAGGATTGGCCAGGCCCAGGATTTCGTAGGCGATCGCTCCAACAGCCCAAGCATCAGCTTTGCTGTAGTTGATCACTGTGCCAGGGCCAGGTGATGCTGTGATCACCTGCCACAGAGAGGGGGATGCTCAAACAAACAGCCCGAGTGTGGCCTCTGTGCTCAAATTTTATTTTCTATGGTCAAATCGGCATTTTTCCTGTAATAAACTGAAAGACTGAAACCAAAGGCGGGTTCCATAGAGATCTCCAGTGTAAATATTCCCCATTGGCACGAAATAAGCCTCTGGCACTGCTCAGCCCACTGGGATGCTGGGAGGAGTTTGGACATTGCACCTAAGTTGCCACTGACTGGCATTCTCTGAGTCCCAAGGGCTGTTTCCTGCTGGAATTATGGAGACAGGAGACATGGAGATGAACAACCGACACCATGGCAAGGTGTGCCAGGTCCAGCACAGTTAAGGGTGTCTTGGCTTTTATTAGGGTTATCATCAGAGAAATAAAAAGGAACTGCAAATAATTTCACAACCGCCTTGAACTTCAGCCAAAAACCACTGTTGCAACACGAGGACTGCTGGATATAATTCTTTATAGTTACACAGGAAGGGGCCTGAATTAAGACTGGAGAGTAAATTTTGGGGGGAAAGATGCCAACTGATTATGTTTCACCTGTTAGAGCTCAAGGTGTCTGCTGGACAGTGCTCAGCTCAGGCTTCACCAAGTCTAACTTAAGTTAGGACATGGACACCTTCTATGCCGCCAAAACTTTTAGTCCCAACAGCAGAACAAGCAGAAAACCAACACCATAAACCACCACTTCAGAGGGACTTACCTCTGGTGCCATAAGGCAGCCGTTGCCACCCCGATCCACGTAGGAGCTGGTGAAAGGCAGCCTCAGGCCAACTTTTTCATCTGCCAGACAGCAGCCGAAGTCGGTGATGACCAGCCAGGGGCAGCCAGCTGTGAACAACACAGGGCTGGCAGAGTTAGGGTTCCGTTTGGGAGGACATGGCTGCACTGAACACCACGTCACATCAACACCCAGCCTGGTGTCCTCTGCAAACTGACTGAGGGTGCACTCCCATCCCCTCATCCAGATAGTTGATTGATTAGAGCAACCTGGTCTAGTGGGAGGTGTCCCTGCCAATGGCAGAGGGGTTGGAATGAGATGAGCTTTAAGGTCCCATCCAACCCAGGCCATTCTATGGTTCTAAATCCTGAGCCCTGGGGAAGAGGGAATCCTCCGTATCGTGCACCCTCTCTCAGGGAAGGCAGGGTGCATTCCCATACTCTCTGTCTCTCCCTGATACTCTTCAAGCTAATTCTTCTACTCCTAATTACACAGACCTGCCTGCTATTGCTTCCTGCCCATTTAAATCTCAATCACACTGAAAACGAGCTCAGGTAATTAAAATCTCCGTTAGAGGCTGACAGAACAAGCCCATGAAAAAGATGCTTTTGGCTGTAACAGTCGATTCCTCTTGCTCCCAACCCCTGTTTCATCATCCCAGGGTGATGCAGAATTAACTTGGCTATGGAGTAAGATTTTAAGAGGCTCTCTGTGCAGTTTGGCTTGGGAGAGATGACAGAGCCAATAGCCTGAAGCAAAGGCACCTGCAGCATCCCAAATGTGGCGTTATCAGATGCTCCAGTGAACGCTGGCTGTGCTCATGCAATGCATCACCTCAGCAACACTCTGTGTCCATGTTAATGATCCAAAACCTCATGCACAGACAGGATTCATGACTTCCCCACTGCTGCAGTGACACCAAACACCAAGATAAAAATTAAACCTGAGATTTTTCAAAGGGTTTGATGTTTTTCCCCCCCTCCACACACAGCTGGGTGAGACTTCTCTGAATACCTACACGACTGTATCCCTTCTACAAGTTAATTGGCATTTATCCTCAGGGATCTACGTACCAGAATCGAATTCAACCAGGATGTTGTCAGACTTGAGGTCTCTGTGTGCTATCCCATGTCGAACAAGATGGTCCACGCCTTCCAGGAGCTGTAAAATCATCATTGTGGAGAGGCGAACATCCGGAGTGTTCTCCCGCAGGTACTGGCGCAGTGTGCAAGGGTAACTAGGCAGAACAGGGAAAAACTGGGAATTAGCAGCCTGGAAGCTTATCACTGGCAGTTCAGCCTCAGTGTTGGCTCATCTCATTACTGATTCTACTCCATCTCTAGCAGCATGCTCAGACTAAGGGTGAACTTCAGGCTTAGGAGGGCAGGCGAATGGGGACAAACTCCACATTCCTTACTTTAATTTGGGGTAATTATTAAAAAGAACGATTTGTGTTCATTGTGGAAGCAGAGTTAGAAGCTCAAGGACTTGGAACAGTCCTGGGAGGCATTTCCAAGAGCATACTCTGCTCTTTGGCAGCAGCCTAGGCCCAAGCTTTGCAGGGGCCTGCATAGCACAGAGTACCCAAGTCACGTTAATCAGATTCTCTCCACCTACTTCTTCATCACCAAGAAGAGCGTCCGGCTGTGACCGATCCCTCTGGGATTCAGGCTCAATGGAAGCATGTCAGGATAGTCAGCAAAGGCTCCAGGCAGCAAAGGGACAGAGGATGTGAATGCTCGGATCACCTGGATTATATTGGGATGGGGTTGCAACTTCTTTCTCCCAAGGAGGGGTTTTCTGTGCGGAAGGAGAGACACCACAGACTGCATCAGTCTCCTGGTCGGTTCTGATGGATCACAGACATGTTGCTGTTATTTCTGGAACTACTTTCCATTAAAATGGCACATCCTCCCCACCAAGGGGCTCCACAGCAGCGAGCAAACACATTTATTCTGCACTGGAAACCTCATCAGAGAGAGATTAAAGCTGCACAGCGTGGATTACAGGACAGCACGTTAAGCAAATAGTCAGACATTCACATCCTGAATTCATTCCGTGAGGAAGAACATGGCAGCAGCTTCTCTGCCCTCATGACCCATTTCCCAAGTAGCACCTTTGGCCAGCATTTCCAAGGTGGATGCAGAGCACCTGCAGCTCGAGTGGATCCACCACAGCAGCTTCCAGTACCTTTTCTAGATTTCAGAATCTACCACAGCAAACTGAGCCAGCCAAGGCTTCACAGGGGCTCTCCTGTAACTGGATTTCCCTGTATTCCATGGCCACACAGGAAATACAGGTCCTTAACCTATGCTGCAAACGAAGCTTTGATAGAAACCCTCACACATAACACTCAGCCTTTCATTTTACTCAAGCCCTACAAAACCTTCCACGCTGCTAACAAGGTCAGAGCCAGTCAGAGGCTGCTCTTCCATTCAAAAAGAGCTACAACAGCTCTAGAGGAAAAAACCCAAACAAAATTACTTTATTAGATGCAAAATGAGGTAAACCTCACACCAGAAGTATCGATTTAGACCCTCTATTTTATGGCACAGGCAGGAAGCTCTCACTACAATGAAAACAGGTTACCTGTCTGCATCTGCAACACAGATCTCTCATCCTCTGAATGTCAAGTACCCCTCTGGTTGCCCTGTTGCATTCCCAGCCAGCCACACAGGGCACAGCATTCATTATTCATTTGTATTGGCAGCCGGGATGGATTTGAAATTTAAATCAGGCAATCTGGGCTGTAGACTCCATTGTTTCAAATGGAACAAAAAGACATATTTTTGAACAAAAAGATAGCTAGCTCAAGGTAATTTAAAAGTTTCCATGAGATTTTCCACCTTCATGCTGCTTGTTCACTTCCCACTCAGGTGAAAGAGTGGGAACTGAGCAATTTCCATTTTCCTTCTCACTGGTTTCCCTGCACTAACCCAGTTTCAACCTCCCTGCCCAGCACCCATTTTACACCAAACCAGTTCTCAAATCTCACAGTCAAATTGTACTACAGTGAAATCATTTGATGTTTAACACACTCAAACTGTTACCTACTGCATGTACGTATTTCTGCAATTAAAAAGCACCACGGTGCATATTTAAATGATCTTTAATCAGTGGTTCCTCCAGCCTTTGACTCAGCAGATACCAACACATTTCACACACAGACAAACTACGGCATTGGGCAGGAAGTGCCTGGCCACAGCCACCCATCAGACCCCTGGCAGGACCCCAAATGCTCCCAAAGTATTGGCATGCCCTTCCAACACGCTTTGGACCACAAAGGTTCGCTGTGGGTATTCCCTGCACACCAAACTTAGTAATTGCCGGGTTTATCTCCTTTCAGGAACTATTCTAGAAAGCTCTGACCACCTTCTTAACAGTGCATATTGCTGCAAAATTAATCCATGGACAGAATCAGTCCATCACCATTTGAGAACCACCCCCATTTCCACAATGTCCATACCTGCGGCCAGAGACAGCTCCGTATTCCCCGGATAAAGCAACTCCGGTGGCTGGAACGAGCTCTCGGCCCATGGCATCGAGGATGGCTTCACTTGAGGAACCAGCCTGCAACAACAACCACACCCCACCTTGGTTTAAGCTCCAAAATCATCCGCTGCAGGCTAAAAGCAGACAATCCTTGTGCTGGCACTGTGTCTGGAGCTGGATCACTGAGACAAAATTCCAGGGACTCCCCTCCCTTGAAAATCAGGGAAGGCAATTAACTACTTAAAGATTTCACCAAGGGATGTGGCAAGGCCTTTACCTGCAGAAAGAAACCTGTTTGTCACTTCAAATGCACCCTTGACTGCCAGTGCTCCGAGCTACACCTCGCACTCCCAAACCCAAGTGGAAAAGCCCACAGCTAAATGCCAGGGTACTTCTGGAGCCCAGTGGATTCCAGATGTTGGCATTTTGGAAGACTCTCTTGGAATATCCACTTGTCACATCAAGTGCCACTAAACCTCTTCAACAGGGAAAGCCCTGTGGATTTTTTTTTAATGTGGAATAGCCACATGGAGGGGTTGGATCACCAGTCACATGAGGTGAGAAACTCTGGAGCAGATCTTGGCCAGTCACCTGATGGCAAGGGGACCCAGCAGGAAGGTTACTGCCTACCCTGTGACTCTTCAGGAAGAAACCCCATCTCTGTGCTGACACTGACAGAACACCAATTCCTCAATCACAGGTTTTCCCATTCTTAGACCTTTCCATCAGAGCCAGCTTCAGAAAACCTTTTCTTCCCAAAACATCCCCTCCATACCCAACAACTCCAGCAGCAGGAGCTCTCAGTGCAGGTTCCAGAGGACGATGAACGCTAATTACCTCGCTATGGGACTCTTTCCTAACACTCTACATCTCCAGTGTCACCTACCAACAGCTTTGTTGTGACACACTCATCCTGCGCTCCATAATTAGCGCTTTCAACACTCCAGTATTAAACATTCCAGCCAGAATTCCCCAGTGACAGACACAGGAACTCAGAGCCGACTCCTTACCGAAATATTCCACATCATTTTGATAGCTAAGGGGAAAGCCCCTTTCGGTTGGTGTTTCACCACAGGCTCCTCTCCAGCTGCCTGGGAAGCTGAGCCACGATCCTGCTGCACGGCTGGGAGATGGTTGCTCTCCACACATTCCCGAGGACTGGGAGAGAAAGGAATGGCTGCTTCGTACACGGCAGCGCTGCAGCCCTTCCCGATGGGCTGCCCGATGAGATATTCCTCCAGCCTGAAGCCCTGCCAGCGGAAGGAGCTCAGGGGATCTTTCTGAGGCTTGTTCTTCCCAACAAACACTGTCTGAAAGGAATAAGAACGGAAAAACATGCTCAGTTATTCCAGACTTCCCAGCGAGGGAGAATTTGGTATTTAGGTGGTATTACACATCCTGTTGGGTTGGTCAACCTGAAAGCCACAATCAGGCTCTAACCACTGGGCTCAAATCACTGTATCCAGGAGGAAAAGAATTTGCAGACCATGTATTTTTGTCTGGAACAATCTACTCCTAAAACGGTCTTTTCCAAAGGTGCCCTTTCTGAGGGACAAAAAGGAATGGGGAGGGAGATTCATTTGCCAATCTAGAATATAAATATATTTTGCCCAGAGAAGCTGTGGCTGCCCCATCCCTGGAAGTGTTCAAATCCAGGTGGGATAGGGCTTGGAGCAATCTGGGATAGTGGAAGGTGTCCCTGCCCACAGCAGGGGATAGAATGAGAAGAGCTTTAACGTCCCTTCATCCAAAACCATTCCACGATTCTGTGATTGTGTAAAGAGAAGTCTAACTGAATACTTCTAAAAAGAGATGCACTATTACATTTTTCTTACTCTCCATAAATAAATCAGGCAAACAGCATTTAAAAGAAAACATAAATAAGAGCAACAACAGGAAAAACAACGCCCTGAGCTTTTCTGGCAGCCAAGTACAAGGATTGGTTAGGTCAAGCAAGAGTGAATCCACGATGGGAAGGAGCTGGGGGAGGAAATCAAGAGATGTGAGAAAACAACACACAGGAGGCTGTTCTGGAGTTTAAGCACAGGTCTGGTGGCGCCCCAATTGTCACCTGTACTGATACAAACCAGTGCACTTCCCTACAGCCCCAGCGTGGTGGTGGCCACCTCAGGGATGTGTCATGGGACAAACGGACACAGATTCAGGGACAGCAAATGGAACTACCTGGTAAGAGCAGGGGAGAGAAAGCATCCTGAGAAACTTCAGGAAAAGGCAGAACCTCCACAGGAATGTGTCTGCCAGCCAGTGGAGCAAGTGACAGGTGGCTCTGGGCACCAAAGGTCTATTTTTATCCAGGAAATATGTTCAGCACCGTCCGTCACCAGAGCCCTGCCAGCACAGCCTGGCCCAGCATTGTGGGGTCCCTGTCTGTCTCGGGGAGAGGTGATAAACCTGGGGGTCAACACCAGTGTCCTGGGCCCTGACCCACTCCCTTTGTGGGGGCAGAGGGGGTGAGGGGCTCCCCACCGTGATGACCCACCAGTACCTGCTTTAGGGTGTCGAGGGGCTGCTGAGCAAGAGGCTTCTCCAGGACCCTAATCTGGGCAAGGAAGAGGTGCCTGTGGAGCTTATCCCAGCAGTTCCCACCTTTGGGGATGTGCCTGAGGGCTGCTCACAGCTGCACCCTCCAACCTCCTCGAGGCAAGATGGGGAGCAGTGTTTGTGGGGTGCTCCCCACTGCAGCGACCCTCCCCT
>NW_021940578.1:2581133-2589061 GCF_001715985.3 Manacus vitellinus | reverse complement strand
CTCTTTTAGTTTAAAACCACTCTCCCTTTAAAAGACCTGCTAAAAAGTCCACCCTCATCTTTATTATATCTTTATAAAGTCCCCTTCAAGGCACATGAAGGGGCTCTAAGGTTGAACCTCATGATGTTCCCATGTCACATCCACTGCCCCTTGGCCCTGCCTGGCAGCAGGACAGCCCAAGGACCCCATTCTCTGTGTTCCATCACTTGCTACTGCAGGAGATAAACCAGAACAGCTTTTATTTGGCTTGGGCATGGGCTGAAATGCCCAACCCAGCATTGGTTGGGAAATACCACACATTCATTTGTCATCGTGCATAGTTAAATCAATAGTACAATCAGCAAATGGCACTACTCTGGAGGCACAAAACTCTGCAGAAGCAGTCAAAAATTCTTCATTCTCTTCTCCCCCATAAATGGAACAAAAGTGAGGAAAACAAGCTGGAGAGAAACGAGCAAAGGACACGCTCAGTGCAATAACCATCCCATCCCAGCAATCCACCTAATCTGGACTGGCTCATTAATTACTGCTGGGGCTGATGGAGCATTTCCTTTTGGCTTTCACCTCTCTTCAGAGCCGAAGAATCCAGAATTTTCCCAAGCAATGATTTTGCATTATTTAGGAGTTGTTTCTGTATCAACAAGCCCGAAATTGAGCCATGCATCAAACTCAACTCCTTCCTTGGCTACAAGGATATCTGCACATTTTTTTACTAATAACAGGGAATTTCTGTGATTTGATTTTGTTGTTTCCTCCGGGGGAGGTGGAGCCAGTGCCTGTGAATCAACACTGAATCAGAAGATGAGAGGAACAGCACTACAAATGCATTTCCAACTGTGTCTTCCCCAAAAAGCTGCTTACACACCGAGGAAACTGGGGAAAACCATCCTCCTCTGCTGCCCCAGGGGCAAAGGATGGTGGTGGCCATGCTGGTCACACCTTCTTCAGGTCCTCAGGGCCAAAGGAGAGTGGCAGCAGCTCCTCCAGCCTCTTGACAATGTAGGTGCCATCTGCTTTGGTCAGGTAGACATCCCAGTCCGTGCCAAACTGGAGGAGAAGAGTGGGGAGAAGAGTCTGATGAGGGAGAAGAAGGAGAAGGCAGAAGAACCTGCACTTCTTCCCCAAATTACTCCTGTAATCCTTTATTTCTAGGTTCAGGGGGAGCATCCCCTTCTATTGCATGGATTTTGGGTTGGCTTATCAGCATCACCCCCTCAGAGGATATTTTGGGCTCAGATCCTGTGTTTTTACCCCCCAGGGTGAGCCCCGATGCCTCCAAACTTCCTGAATCCCACCCTCGAGCCAAGCCCCACAACCCATTAAATATTAACCACCCAAAAACGGGCTGTGGGTGCTGGGGTGCTTGTGGGGAGGAGGGAAGTGAGAGAGGGATGGGATCCGCGAGAATCTCAGCTTTTCCAGGAAAACCCCTGTTTTCAGGCTTGCCAGAGGTGGAGCAACGACTCCAGGGCCAAACTCTGCACCTGGAGGAACAAAACCCCCTGGGAAGGGGGAGCTAATGGATTCCCACCAAGCACCCACTCACATGGAATAGGGAGGAATATCCCTTTCCCAGTGGATAATGCAATTTGAGGAGCCAGCCCTGGGGCTGGGGATAGGGGATTGCACCGCCCTTGGCACCTCTAGGTGTTTTAGGGGGAGATGCCTGGGGCCAAGGGATGATGTCTAGGGTCAAGTGATCTTCTCTGGGGTCAGGGGGTGGTGTCTGGGGTCAGGGGGTGAGACACAAAGCCCCCACAAGAGCTGTCACCTCTCTCATCACTTGTCTGCAGGCGCCGCAGGGTGTGATGAAGTCCCCCATGTCACTGCCAAAGGAGAAGGGCACAGAGCTCAGTCCTGAGGTCAGAGGAGGGGGGAACACCTGCAGAAGACCTTCATGCACCAATAAATACGGAGCTACAGCAGATTTCCCCCCTAATTCCTCAAAAAAACCAAGCAAAAACTTTCTTTCCCCCCCAAACGCTGGGGCTGCTGCAGCAGGATCTGCCCACGGGGCGCACTGGAGGTTTTCCTGCTATCCCCCCATCCCGTCCCTCCCTGTTCCAGCTCTCGGAGCACCCTTACCTGGCGATGGCCATGGCCTTGAAGCTGGTGTGCCCCTCCGAGATGGCTTTTTGGATGGCAGCTCGCTCAGCACACATCCCCAGGTTGTAGCAGGCGTTCTCCACGTTGCACCCTGTGGGGAAAACCCCCGGCACCAGCCACCCCAAACCCCACCGGGGAAATTTTTTTTTTTAATTTTTGTTGTTGTTGTTGTTGGTTTTAGGGGAATTTGCAAAGAAAAGCCAGTTTCCCTGCTTCCCTTATTTATTTCCTGCACTTCCCCATCCACCGCGATCTTTGGCTCGCTGCGGGCTGGCGGCTGCCAGGAGGCAGCGGGGGAAGGACACACAACACCGATCACCCCGGGATACCCCGCTACACCCCGTGCAGCGTTCCAAAGGTGCTGGGGGCTCCCAAAAATCCCAAGGGTGGGCTCTTAGGGCCAACGACCTTTACCGGAGCCAAATCTCCCACCGGACGTGAGCAGCGCAGCTCCCACCGGGAAGCGGCTGTAGGGGCAGTAGGCACAATTTTTGGCCTCCCGGCTGCGGCGCAGCAGGAGCTGGAGACGGTCCCCCTGGGGCTGGCCCGGGGGCACAGCGGGGGCTGAGTGCTGCCCGCTGCCCTCCATGCCTGCACCCGCCTGCCCTGCCCGCTGACGCCGCAGTTAAATATTTCCTTGCCTGGAAAACAGGCTGGCCAGGACTGCGGGATAACGCCCCGGCGCACAGCCGAACCCCAGGAAGCATCCCTAGGGACAGCCCTGGCCCCCAAAGCATCACGCTCGGGGAGTCCCACATCCCCTCCCTGCCTGCTGTCTCACTTTTTCCAACTCATCCCGGGGTTTGTTTTCTGCTTCCTCCTTTCCCTGTCCCGGCAGAGCATTTTTCCGCTGCTGTCTCGCAGATTTTTTCCTTCCCTGTTCAAAACTGGTTCTGTGACTCCAGGGGAAAATGTCATTAAGTCTTTCTGGGGGGTGGTGGGGGGGCAGGAACAACAGCTCCTGATCAGTGAGATCAAAAGAAATAAATTAATTTGATCGAAAGCATTAAAAATAATATCTATATGTATCACATTTTCCCAGGACTTTTAGCTACGGGCAGCAGGGAAATCTGGCTGAAGACACAGGTGGTGAAAGCCCCTTTTGGGATGCCCTTATGCTGGAGCCCAAATTCAGGTCTGCTGGTGCTTCCATGGGAATCGCCCCTGGCAGGGTAAAAGGGTTCCTGGGTGATCAGCAAATTGCTTTTTAATTAAAGATTTCTCTATTTCCCCCTGGCCCGAGGAGCTTCCTGCTCCACTTTCTATCTGCAAGGACGGGTGTCACAGCCCCCAGGGATGTATCACTGGGATTTTTGTCCGGTTTGCTGAATTTTGGGAGGATTTTGACCTTACCTGCAGGTTATGCCAGCAAATCTTGGTCCTGGGTCACTGCTGAGAAGCGGCATCCAAATTGCAGTGGCTTCTGTTGGCATAGAAACTCTGGGAGCTGAGAAGGGAGCACGGGGCAGTGAGACCACCACAGGCACCCCAAGAAACGAAAGCTGGCATCTGTACTGTCCAGAGAATAACCAGGAAACCCACTTTCCTCACACTATGTGGGTGGTTGTTCACTCTGGAACGCAATGATGACAGCTGGGTACTCGCAAGGGCAGTCAGTCAAGGCAACAGGCAGTGAGAGGAGGGACTGACAGCCCTGAATCCTTTTTCTCAGCTTTCAAAGTGCAAATCCAGGTTGTTTTCCCCTTATAAAATGAGCCACAGATTCTCTTGTGCCCCCACTCCAATCTCCATTACCCCAAAAACAGGGAGAAAAAGGGAAAACCAGTCCCAGAGCAGCTGAGGGGAGACACTGTGGGAGCAGATCAGAGCAGGGGGACCCCTCACTAAATAATGTGGGATGTACAAATAAAAGAGCTTTTGGGAAGGGTTTAAACCTGCCCTGTCAATATGAACACCGAGCAATTAAAGAGTCCTCACCTCTGTCAGTGAGGATGACAGCAGAATAATGAAGGATAGAGGCTGGAATGGATGGAAACCTTGCTAATTTGCACTAATTCCCTAATTACCACCTCCCCAAAACCATCCTTGCACCGGGATCAAACCCCACACCGTGTGTTTGCAGCAGAAAAGCTGAAAAACAGACAAATTCATACATTTTTTATTATTTTGGCTGTGAAAACCTCCGAGGCTGTCGAGGCCGCGGCAGTGAGAGGAGCAGGGCTGGTGCTGTCTGCCTGCAAAGCAGCTATTTTAAGGTTGTGTTTGCTTCACTCAAACCGTAGAAAATCTGGGAAGCTGCTGGGAAATGGCTTCCTGCTCCCTGCAACACCCTGCTCTGGTTTACCTCCCCAAATGGGCTAAAAGTGGGGGTACACAGTGTAATTTCTCCTCCTTTCTCCCCGTTATTTTTCCATCTCAAAGCAGCTGGAGCATCCCCAAGCCTGGGGGGTCTCCCTGCTGCATCTATAAGAAGCCCCAGATAGCAAAAAAACCGTGGAAATCAGGGTTTGAGCCAAAGCAGCTGAATCCTGAGCAGCTTCAGATTCTGATGCAGGACTGAAATCTCACAGAGCTCCCCAAAAATCTCCCTCAGGCTGCACTGTGGGGAAATAACACTTCATATTCCCTGGAGGGAAGTTGTCCTGGGGCCCTGGCCAGAGATAAAAGCAACAGGTTAAAAGCCAGCTCAGTCCAAAAGGAAGAGGAGCAGCAAGGAGGTCTGGCTGGCTTGGGAAAACCAGGCAAAAAGCGGAGGGGAGGTGGTTTGGAGGAAAAAAAAATGCCAGCAAACCTGCAGGATCCTCAAATCCCAGCGACAGATCTGGGGGGAAAAAAATCCATTTTATCATGCCAGGGTCAGAAACCATCATCTGACCCTCCCTAAAATCGTCCTCCCCGGGATTAGAAATCAGGGAATTCGGGCATTTAGGAGCATGGCTGCTGCGTGAAGTGAGGGTGTTATTTTCCCCCCACCTCTGTATCCCTGCCGGAGCAGGGAGCGAGCGCGCATCCAAGGAGCCGGTGGGGGACGTTCCTCGGCGGCTCCCCGCGTGCTCGGGGAGGTGGAGCAGCCCACGGAGAGCCGCTCCCGCAGCAGCATCAGGCGCAGGCGGCAGCCGGAGCGCGGCGGCTCTCGGCGAGCATCCCCGACATCCTCCTCGGACCGCGAAAACGGTCAACCGGGGACGCGGCAAAGCTGCATCCCGGGGTAGGGATTCAACAACCTCCGGGGGGGGTGTGTGTGGTGGGGACACCCCGGCGTTCAGATTTTTGCGGGTTGGGGTGGCGGGGGGGGGGGGCTGTGTTTCTGATCCGGGATTAGCGGAGCCGTGAGAGGCCGGAGCGGAGATGCTGCCGTGGCGCCGGAGCAAGTTCGTGCTGGTGGAAAATGAACGTAAGTGCAAAGGCAAGAGCCTGGGGCCGGGGCTGAGCTACGCGGCGCTGCTGGCCGGGTTCCTGCGCTCCTGCCCGGACCTTCTGCCCGAGTGTCCCTTGGAGCGGCTGGGCAGCGTCTTCCGCGGGAAGCGCCAGAAAGTGGAGCTCAACAAGGAGGACCCGACGTACACGGTGCGGTACCTGGGCAACGCCGTGACCCTGCACGCCAAGGGCGAGGGCTGCACCGAGGAGGCGGTGGGCAAGATCTGGGCAAAGAGCGAGGCGGGCGCCGGTGGGGCAAGATGAAGCTGACGCTGGGGCCACAAGGCATCCGGATGACCCCGAGCGAGAAGGGGGCGCGGCGGCCGGGCCACGCGTACCTGCTGCACCGCATCACCTACTGCGCCGCCGACCGCCGGCACCCCAAGGTGTTCGCCTGGGTGTACCGGCACCAGGTGAAGAACAAGGCCGTGGTGCTGCGCTGCCACGCCGTGCTGGTCTCCAAGGCCGACAAGGCGCGCGCCATGGCCCTGCTGCTCTACCAGACCTCGGCCTCGGCCTTCAACGAGTTCAAGCGGCTCAAGAGGCAGAGTGATTTCCGCCACGTCCAGCAGCAGCTCCTGGGCGACGCCATCGTGCCCTTGGTGCCCCTCGGCGGCTGCTCAACACCAGTTGTCCCTACCTGCCCGCCCGCCGAGCAGGGCCCGCTGCGCCCCGCGCCTCAGCTCCATCCTGGAGGATAGAAGACGAGGACGAGCGTTTCGGCCCCGGGGCGCCTCTGGGGGAACCCGGCAGAGCTGCCGTGCTGGGCGTGGCAGCGCATGAGGGAGTGCAGCCTGCGCGGCCCCCGGCACCCGCTGTGCTGAGACCCCCGGTTCAGGGGTCGGGGGCCATCCCCGCGCCCCCAAGCCGGGGTTGGGACGCTCCTCGGGGGGTGAATCCGGACAAGACAGCGGCTCCCTTACGAGGAAGACGCGCTGTGGGGCGGGTGTGGGTTTGCACCCCTTCAGCCCTGCACATGAACCTGCTCTCGTGCCTCCTCCTCCTCTGCAGTGGCCATAATAATAATAATAATAATAATAATAATAATAATAAAATTAATGTGTGTTTTCTGCGGTGTGACGGCGCCTGTGTCTCGCCCGGATGCTGGAGAATGGCAGAGGAAGAGTTAAGCTCGGCACCGAGGCGATTTTGGAGGGGTTTATATCGAATTTACCCCCCGAAAAGGAAGCCGAGGAGGGGCTTTCTGCACCCTCCCTGCGGAACCGAGGGCTGGGGAGAGCTGCTCTGCGTAGCCATGGCAACTCGATTTTTTAAATATAGAGCTGGGGGGGCGGCTGTGCCACCTGCGTCAGGCAGCTGGGAGGGGGGTTTGGCCTCTTGGACCCCCACTGGAGAACATGGCCTTGCCTGCGGCCCCACCGTGCCCACCCCAAAATCAGCGCCAAGGCTCCGAAGACCAACGATTTACCGAAAATTGCTGTTTTTTTCTTTTTCTTCCCCTTTTACTGCTTCCTCAGAATAAGCAATGGCAAGGAGATAAGTGGGGCAGGGAAGGGTCTTGTGTGCCCCCCCCGCCAACAAGGCTGGCAGGGACCTGCCACCCTTATGTGGCCCTGTATAGGATGGGGGAGAAGGACCTTGCAAAATAGGGCTGGGGGTGCGTCCTGAGGCTGAGCCCTTGCTCTGGGGGGGTTCACAGGGTGCTGGGGCCCCACAGCCCAGTGATGGGGCATAACCCTCCCTCAAGGTGCTATAGGGCTGGAATTTGGGGGCATACCCCCCTCACAGCCCAGGGGGGACACACTTTGGTCTGACCCGCTCCTAAGTTTTGTAGGGTGGTGGGATTTGGGCTGCCCCTCATCACCGAAGCACTGTGAGGGTGGTCCCCCCCAGCACCCTGGGAGTGTCAGGATTTGGAGCCAGCTACCAAAATCCTAAGGGATGACTGGCATTTGGGCTAATCTCCCCCTTTAGGATTGTGGGGCTGGGGATTGACGTCCCCCCAAGACCCCCGGGGTGGGATGGGGAAGGACGGGGGGTGCTAGGGATGCTCCCCCCAGCACCCTGGGGGTGTCAGGATTTGGGTCCAGCTATCAAGATCCTAAAAGATGGCTGCGATTTGAAATAATCCCTTTTTAGGATCTTGTGCGCTGGACCTTGATGTCTCCCCCAAAAACCCTGGGGGGGGGTGGCACCCACCCCGACCCCACAAATCCCTAAGGCTGGGGTTTAGCCCCCTAAAGCCGCATGGGGCCAGGATCTGACCGCCTCCCCCACATATACCCTGTGGGGGGGTATTTTGTGCTCCCCCGTACCCTCAACAAAGCTCTGGGAAGCCCCTGCGCCCCCCGCCCGGCCTTGGCGGACCGCGCGTCTCTATGGCAGCGCCGCCGCTGCTAGAGCGCCGCTCCTGACGTCATCACCGCGCGCCGGTGGTTGCCGTGGTAACGCGGGGTCCGAAGGCTATGGAGGGCAGCGGGCGG
>NW_021940578.1:2577198-2580912 GCF_001715985.3 Manacus vitellinus | reverse complement strand
TTGCTCCCCGCAGGGCGCCAGGAGGGTCCAGCTGGACGGAGATCTGCGGTCGGTGCTGCTGGAGGCTCCCGGGCGCTGCGTGCCCTATGCGGTTATAGAAGGTAGGGGCAGGGCCTGAAGCGGAGCCCCAGATAAGGGGCGGGGGCACAATCCTCCCTTCCCCCGCCCCGCAGCTGCTCCTCACTTTGGGGATTTCATCCCTAGCCCCTCGATCTGTGCCCATGAGTTCATCTTTCCCCCGACAAGTGGCCACTGACTCCTGTCAGGCAAAACAGGGGCTCTCAGGCCTTCTACCCCGTCTGACAATTGTGGAATGGTTTGGGTTGGGAGAGACCTTAAAGCTCATCCAGTTCTACCCCCTGCCGTGGGCAAAGACACCTTCCACTAGCCCAGGTTGCTCCAACTTGGCCTTGGACGCTTCCAGGGATGGGGCAGCCACAGCTTCTCTGGGCAGCCTGTGCCAGGGCCTCCCCACCCTCACAGGGAAGGGTTCCTTCCCACTATCCCATCTAACCATGCTCTCTGGCACTGGGAAGCCATTCCCCGTGTCTTGTCACTCCGGGCCCTTCTCCAAAGTCCCTCTTTTTTCGTTTGTTTTAACAAGCCACTCACTTGCCCCTGGGATTTCCCTTCCAGGTGTGGTGAGGTCAGTGAAGGAGACCCTGAGCAGCCAGTTTGTGGAGAACTGCAAGGGGGTGGTTCAGAGGCTGACGCTGCAGGAGCACAAGATGGTGTGGAACAGAACCACTCACCTCTGGTACGTGCCTGGTGCCCACAAATGGTCTCCTCCCGGCCCACCTGAGGTGCCCTCTGGGGATCTGACACCCTGAAATGGCCTCATGTGTGGCCAGAGTGACCAGGTGCCTCAGAGCTGGACCCTACAGTGGCCCTCCCAGTGACAGCTGCCAAAACAGGGCATGTTTGGCTAATTTTTAGGGCTTTCAGAGCTCATGGAGGATCTTAAGAGCACATTGAGTAACCCAATGTGGGCAGAGCATTGATCAGCCCCATCTTGTTATGGAGGATGGTATTTCCCAAAAAAACCCACTTTCAGAGCAGGAATCAGTTGGATTTGGGTGAATCTGCACCCAGGGGACCTGAGGAGGGTCCCAGAGCTACCTGGCCCACCAGAGCTGTTGAAACAAGAGCTTGGTGATGCTCTTGGATGAGCCACTTGATAACACCTATCAAGCTGGGGCATGTGACAGGTGGTGCTTCTCCTCACAGGGCGGTTTGTGACAGCTGGGAACGCCACAGGGAGGGGATTAGGTGGGACACAACCCTCCCCCAGTGATGGTGGGAGCCCACACTACTTGTAGGAGCTCTGTGAGGGTGGGAGAGCCTCGTGCACACTGGACAGTGCTACGAGAGGGAAGGTGCCCCATCAAATAAACTCTGCTTAAGGCGGAGTCAGCCCGCAGCTGTCAGTCCCCAAAACCCAGTCGTCCCTTGGGGTGAGGGGAAGCAGGTTCACTTTCCCCCCTTCTCCCTAAGGAACGACTACGAGAAGATCATCCACCAGAGAACCAACACCACCCCCTTCGAGCTGGTGCCCGCCGAGGACGGCGCCGGCGTCACCGTGCGGGTGGTGAAGCCTCTGGAGGCCGCCGAGCTCAGCCTGGAGACGGTGTACGAGAAATTCCACCCCTCTGTCCAGTCCTTCACCGACGTCATCGGCCACTACATCAGCGGGGAGCGCCCCAAGGGCATCCAGGAGACGGAGCAGATGCTGAAGGTGGGCACGGCGCTGACCGGGGTGGGAGAGCTGGTGCTGGACAACGCCACCATCAAGCTGCAGCCCCCAAAGCAGGGCATGCCCTACTACCTGAGCGCCGTGGATTTCGACTCCCTGTTGCAGAAACAGGAGTCCGGTGCCCGCTTCTGGAAAATCCTGACCGTGGTTTTCGGTGCCGCCACCTGCGCCGTCCTCTTCTTCCTCCTGCGGAAGCAGTACCGGCACCACCGGGAGAGGCAGCACCTCAAGCAGATGCAGGAGGAATTCCGGCAGGCCCAGGAGCGCCTGATGAACGCTGAGGGCGGGGACACCCTCAAAAATGCCTGCGTGGTCTGCCTGAGCAGCACCAAATCCTGCGTCTTCCTGGAGTGCGGCCACGTCTGCTCCTGCCACGAGTGCTACCAGGCTCTCCCCGAGCCCAAAAAGTGCCCCATCTGCAGGCAGGGCATCAGCAGGGTGGTTCCCTTGTACAACAGTTAATTTGTTTGTGGTTCTTGGGAGGGGGGGGAAGTTTCTTGGCACTTAAAGCTGTCTCTTGCGAAGGGGTTCTTGTCGCCTCGCTGCTTTGGGAGGTGGATTTTGGGGAAGGGGAGGGAGCTTGAGGGAGTGGGTGCTTTAATCACCTGGGTCTGAAAAGGTGATTGTGCAGCTGATCACGTGCATCATGTTGTGCTCTGGAGGCAAAGGGTGAGGTGCTCAGGGGGAGATGCAGCTTGAAGCTCTTCTGTTAAAGATTTGGACTCTCAGGGTTTGTGTCATGGTTGCTGAGCCTGTGGTCTCTTGCCTGGCTGATAAAAATGTGGGGAAAACAAAAATAAGATGGTTTAAGGGTTCTCAGAGGCTGCAGGATTCCTGTAATGCTGCCACACAGCTCTGATGCAGCAGGGGGGTCTGTTGGAGAACTCATATGGAGGAGTATGTGAACATGGGGAATTCTGTGATCCCCCCCAAAAAAGGGTTTGTGACACCAGGACATGAGGATGGGGAGGTGAGAACACCATGGCTGATGGCTGTGCTTGGCTTGAGCTGGGATGGAAAACAGAATGTAAAGCAATAAAATAGGATGAAAAGTGTGTTTGTGTCGGATCATTCCCTGGGGGTGACAGGGTTGTGCTCCCTGGGGTGGACATGCCATGATGGAGGTCAGGTGAGGGGGTGGGAGCTTGTCTCCCCACACTGGACATGACAGTCACTGCTGTCTCCTTGTGACACAGGCAGTACCAAACCCCCAAACTAACACAGAAAAGGAAAATTCCCTTCCCTTACTCCCCCATTTTGCCATAAATCCTGTATAGTCCCTGCACCCAAGAGGGTTAATGGACCCAAAGCAATTAACATTTGCTGAGGAGGGCAATTAGAGAAACACTCCTGGGGGTGGGGGAGCCTCCAGTAGGAACCGTCAAAAACCCCAGGACTGAAGCAGCCCCTGGGATTTGTGGGAAGACCCCTTCACTCCTTCCGATGCCTGAGGGCAGGCAGAGCTGTTCACATCCCCCCAGCACGGATAAAAAGAAATAGTTTCCCATTGAGTGGCAGGAGAAGCTGAATTTAACACAGAACCGGGTTGTTTCCTGGTTAAACATTAACCAGCCCAGCCCAGCCGGGCAGTGTCCGAAGGCCGTTCTGGCTCTGTGGCACAACCTGCCAGCTGGAGTTGGAGGAAAAGTGGGTCCTTGGTTGTCCCAGTGCCGGGAAGGGCCACAACCCACTGGCTGTAGATGGCAGTACCTGCCCGCCACGGTGAGGCAGCCTGTGAAACACAGAACCCCAGAGGGAAAAGCCAGGATCCAGCTCAAAAATCCACAGTCAAACCCAGAATACAGAATCCCTCTTGCTGGAAGAGGCATCCCCGCCCCCCCTCCAGGGGACCAACCACCCCAAAACCCCTCGAAGGGGGTAGCAGGGAGGTCACCCCCTCCTCAGACCAGTGCAGGATTTGGCCTTGAGCCTCAACGTTTTGCCTGTGAAACAGAGCCATC
>NW_021940578.1:2538645-2573497 GCF_001715985.3 Manacus vitellinus | reverse complement strand
CCGGCGCCCAGGCTTGGTTCTTGTTTCTGTTTGCGATTGACTGACAGACCTCAAGGCAGGTTTTTCTTTCCTCCTTTTCTTAAATATTGTGTATGTTGCACTTTTATCCACTACACAGGGCTATTTCTGCGATGTCCAAATAAAAAAAGAAAATGAAACAAAATGGCAAAAAAAAAAAAGAGATTTATAAGTGCGGATCTGCCGTGTTTTCCCGCGTGCTGCCGGGGCCCAGTGAGTGTCCCTCCCTGTCCCCCCAGATAACCCCAAAATAACTAAGGAAAACCTTGCCACTCTCCAGCACAGACCCCTGTTCAAGCTGAATAATTAATTTTAACTAATATTTATTTATGGGATTTTTTTTTGTTTGATGGGAAAACACTCCAGGGGCGCAAATTGAACGGGAAAATTCGATGTGAGGTTCCGAGAGCGGCTGTTGGGGATGGGGGGGAAAAAAGGTGCCTTTCCCCTTCACCAGTGGGAAAACCTGTGGAAAAATGGGGATTTTTCATCCCAAGATTACCTCACTCCCTCTCAAAATCCAAATCCTGGCGTTAAAAAATGCTGTTACCCCTCCTGCCACACCACCGAGGGCAGCGGCCAAGTTTTGTGCCAGGGGAATAAAATACAATGACGGGTGGGAAACGGGTCTAGGGTGGGGATTTTACTGCAAAGAAAACCATCTATTGCAATAAAAGCAGGATGCTGCTGAACTGGGATTTGTACAGGATGACAGGGGGCAGATGGATTAGTCTGGGGTGGGACAGGGAGCTGGTGCACAGAACTCCCCTCCCCACCACCTTTCCTATTTATTGCTCCATTTTTAACCCACACAGTCTCTCCCACAGCCAGGATGGGACGAGGAGCTTTGCTAACTTGCTCCCTTGAAAAATCCCCAATTAATTTCATTTTTCCCCCAGCAGGTTCAGCTCTGAGGTCAGAGCCACATGGGTCGGGCTCTGTGGACACAGTTTTGGCCCCAGGATTTTCTATTCCGGGGGGCCCAATGCACCTGCAGAGCACAAGATGGGTCTCTGAGAGGGATTTTTTTTCCCCCCAAAACTAATGGGTTTTGCCCCAACCAGAATCTGGGGTGAGTCCAGGGCTCTGGGGAGAGCAGATGCAGCCTCAGAGGAGCAGAACATCCCACATCTGCCAAAAAGGCAGCGCTGGGGAGCTCGTTAGACACACAACCACGGGTTGGACACAGCACTTAATTAACTAAGTTTACCAAAAAGCCCCCTTTTTTTGCATAAAAATCTGATCTATGGGTCTGCCAGACCCGTTTTCCCACTTTCTCCCATGCATCAAAGAAACCTCCAGGCACCCAAACCACCCTGAAACCCAAATGCACCCACGGGTGCTCCAGGGATGGGGTCCATGCACAGCCTGGGAGCCCCCCAAAAACACCTCAACGCCCGGCAGAAGCCAGGAATGAACCAGAGAAGCCGGAGGGGGAAGGGAGGCTGAAAGGAGAGGAGATTCTGCTAAATTATAAACCGCCCTTTTTTATGCATCTTTCATGCACGGCACATAAATAATGGAGAAGGAGAGCCCGGCGTGCCGAGCTCGCTTACGGGGAGGATGCGGGATGTGGAGGGGTGAGGACAGAGGGATGCAGGGTGGATGGTGGGGAAAGATGTGCCCAAGAGCCCGGGCCGGGCACCCCGCAGCCGTGCGTGGCCGGGAGATGATATTCTGAAGGAGGATTTAAGGATTAAACTGGCCGCGGGGCAGGAGTTTATTGCATACATTATTTAACAGATGGCCCAACGCAGGCGGCCGGCTGCCTACGGTCTCCCCGGTGACCTTGGCTGGGAGATGCTGGGGCTGGGAAGGGAGCCTGGTGCCGTCACCGTGCTCAGGTTACAGGGATCAGAGGGGGGAAAAAAAAAAAAAAAAGGCACAAACCGGAGCACCCCACACTACCAGGCGCAAATTCCCCAGGGAATACTGAAAAAAGCCCACCTCCAGCCTGGCCCATATGGGTCTGCTTGTTTGGCAAGGGGGGGGAAAAAAAAGGAGGAAAAAATAAAATATATGGAAAAAGGCATTTGCAGGTTTATTTGCCAGGGGGAACTTGACAAGCGAGGTGCCAAGGTCCCAGCGGCACCCAGAGCACTTGCAAAATCCCACTCCCGTGCCCAAACACAGGCTTTAATCCCATTTTCCTGGGGACTTTGGCACTGGGGGAAGGTGCTGAAACAGTTGCTCTCCCAGCAAAGCCCACCCTGACCCCTCACACTTAGAACCAGGGGGTGTTTTTATCCATCTCTAAAGCTGCTCGGTTTTCCACACGCTTTAAGGCATCAGCTCCTGGAAACCCCCTGGAATGACACCAGTCCCGGGGGACTCAGAGCATGGACACCCATTTTGGGGCTGGATCAATGTCCCCATCACTGATTACCCACACCACCAGAGCAGCTGGCAAATCTCACAGAAAAATGCCCCAAAATCGAGGGCAGTGGGTTGCAGTCAGAGCAGGGGACGGGGAGTGGGTGAGTCCCCCAAAGCTCTTCCCAAAAGGACGCCGATGTAGCAACTGCCCAAAATAAATATTCTCTTTTTCTTCCCTTCCTCCATCAAAACTAGGGCATGTTAAACTAGGCCAGCACTCCTAAAGTAATTTATTTATCATGGGGGGGGAGCAAGGAGGGATGGCACGGGCTGCAGAGAGGGGATGCTCCACTCTGCCCCCAAATACTGTGGGTTTGGGGAACAAAATGGGTCAGTTTTTCCCTCTTTTCTCGCTGAAAGACCACAATTACTCAGAAGGAGGCAGCTTAAGTGACCTTTGGTGGAGAAGACACAAAAATGGTCATTCTAATGGTATCAAACCCTTTTTGATCTATTGGCTCCACTGTTTTCACCGTGTGGGGTTTGTGGTTTATATTGTGGCATTCAAAAGAAAGTATGCTTTAGAAAAATAAAAAGACATGAAGGAAATTTTGCCCTGCTTAGAAACTCAATTTCTCCCCCCCCCTGCTTTTTTGACACAGGAAGGAGAAAAACCCAGTGGATGTCCAAAATCTCTCTGCCCATCCCTGCCTGGGAATGGGTCTGGACAAGAGGGGTTTGGCCAGCCCCCTCCTCCTGGGTGCTCCCCCATCAACTCTGGCCTTGGGGCCTTTTTGGGGGGCTTAATTTCCCTATACCTTTGGGTTTCCACTTGGGAGAAGGGGCTTCTGGTGGTGTGGACCCAAAGTGCTGCTGGTTTGGGGGTTTTTGGGGTCTGCGGGTCCCCCGTCCCTGGGCTCTTTGTCCCACAGCCACTAGAGGCCACTGAGGCTCTGTGATCCCGCCTGATTTATTCATGCAGGACAGTTGGACACACATCAGCACCCAAAAATCTAAAACCAGGGGAAAATGGCATATATTAGGTGCAGAGGCAGCAAAACTGGGGGAAAACAGGGCAGAGAAGGGCTGTTCACGAGCTCTGTTGGTGTCTCCAGGGACATCCCCACCCCGAGACCCTGAGAGGGACAGGGAAAGTGCTTTTCTCTCTCCAAATCTGTTCAAGCTTTTCAGCTGCCCAGGACTGTGCTGAGCACTGGCAGGATTTTTGGGAGCCCTCCTCAATCTGAACACCTCCAGAGGACCGGGAGACGCTGCCCCACGTGCAGCAATCCCTCCTGGTCCAGCGCTTGGAAGAGCGCTGGGATCACCAGGAATTTTATGGAGGGGGTCAAGAAGACACTCCCAGGATGTGGCACTCCCCACCTTGGGAATATCCTGCGAGAAAAATCCCTAAATCCCTCCTGCTGCTGCCTCGGGAAGCCTGGGAGCGGAACTACCTGTCTCCCCAGGCTCCTGATTTTCATTTTGCCTGGAGTTAAAATTTTCTAGGATATTCTAAACAGCCGTTCCCACTAAAGAGGGAAACATCAGACATCTTCATTTATCCACCACTCCAGGTGTCAAACTGTTGCATGACAATAACAAGTGGGAGACACCTCACCCAAAAAAATGAGCGAAATTCCACTCGCAGCCAAATGCAGCAGCAGATGCTCAAATGAAAAACAAACCTGAGGCACCACCAGGCTCTGCAGCCCTGCCAAAGCCTTCCCAGACAAATGGTCTGTGCTTGGGGAGGGGGATTATATCTTTTTGGGAGGTTGGGATGCCCGTGCAGCCTCACATTTGGGTATTTTCAGACCCTCAGTGGGCAGGTGAGAAAGGCCACTGCCTTCTTGGGGCTGCCCCAGTTCCCAGTCTCGCTGGCTTTGGAAGAAGCTTCCCTGCCAGTGATTTTTCCAAGACAATTCCTCCCCTGGGTTCCAGCGGGATGTGCCTGTGACAGCAATTGCCCTGTTAAATTCCTGTTAGCAAAGCAACGCCAGGAATATGAAGGAAAGCAGAGGAATCTGGGCTCCTCTCCCTGCTACAACATTACAATTATTAATATATATAATGCATATAATGTATCACAATATTATATAATATATAATATTACATAATATATAAAAATAATACATTATATAATGTATAATATTATCTAATATATCTCTAAAATAATATCTCTATATGAAAAAATTTGGCAGAGATACGTGTGACACCTGCATGAGACCCTTTACTTTGCAGATATCCCTTTTCCCACGGGAAAGAGGGAGCAGGGTGGGATATCCCCATGGGAAAAAGAGGAGCACAGGAACTGCTGGGAGCACCTCCTGGGGTCCCCGGAGCACATCTTGAAGCATCAGCCCCTTCCCGGGGTGGGAGAATAAAAGAAAAGGAAGGAAAATAACCAAACCACAAAAATAACCCCCCAAACAGGGCCATGTGATCCAACACTCCGAAATACCCGGTGGTGAGTCACGGGTGCAGGGATGGGGCTGATCCAGCTCTGAGTCAGCCCGGGCAGCCGGTGCAGGCTGTTTGTGTCCCCCCCTCCCCAGTTCCCTGTTTCCCATTTTTGCTCCAAACCTGCACAAATATAAATAAATACTCTGTGACTCAGAGGCACGTGGTGGGGCTCAGCCCGCAGCAGCCCCTTCCAGCCACCCGAATTCCTGATGGTGCCACAGTGACAGGGCTGGACACACCTGAATCCCACAAAAACCAGGCCTGGGAACCTTTGAAATATTTAAAATGTTTGGAGGGGGAAACACACACACACACACACACATGAGGTTCTCGTTGATGCCACTGCAAGGAAGCACTTGGGATTTTCCAACTAGCACTAATTAATTAGTATTTTCTCAGCTTAGTATCATTTTAAACATGAAGCACCAACTAATTCCCGTTGGTCACAGGCAGGGGGAAGCCCATACAGAGCAGAGACCCTGCCCAGAATGGGGTGAAGCCTCAGGACACCCACACTGTGAGGGCTGGTGGGTGCTGGTGGAACTGGGATGAGGCTCAGCTCCCAGCTGGGTGCAATCCAGTCCCAGCCATTCCCAAGCCACAGCATCCTACGACATCCCCAGTGGGATGGAAAACACCAAGGGACGGGGCTGATTTGGAAGGAGGCAGCTTTCCAAAGCTGCCCTTGGGTTATTCCCACTGTATCTGAACAAATCCATGTGGGAAACACCTCAGAGCTGGGTTTAATCCCCACAGAGTTTAACCTCCTGGTGGGGTTGATCCCCAGCCTCATCCCAGGTTAATGCACCATTCCTATGCCGCAGGATAAGGAAAGGCAAAAGGCAGGATCAGGATGAGACCCGGCAGCATCCTCAGCATCCTCAACCAGTTTCCATAGCAACAGGTTCGGCCCCAGATCGGCTGGTGGGTGCTGGGAAGCAGGGACGAGGAGGGGGGGTCAGAGGGGCTCCAAGAGGAGCAAAAAAAGGGTTTAATAGGGAAAATCACTTTGCACCTCAGTGCCCCAGGAGCAAGGGGAGGCTGAGACCGAGCTCTCAGAGCTGTGACCCAAAGCAAATCCCCCAGGACAGCCCTGTCAGGGCATTTGGGAAGCTGCCCCCCATCCCATCACCTCTGCCCAGCCCAGATCCTCCTCAGCCCATTCCAGGTGTATCGGCATTCCCAGTTCAATTCACAGCGCGGCCAGGAAGCCTGGAGCTCTGCTACAGCCTTTCCTGTCTCTAGCCGGGAGCAAACAGCCACAAGACCCCAAGGCACCCATCCTACAGCCCTGAACGCCAGGAAAACACACATCCAGGGAATGATCCGGAGGCAGCCGCCCACCCCCGCGGCCGCGCAGCCGGCTGCGGCACTGTTACACAAGGCTCCCGGCGCTTGCATAAGCAGCAGCAGCGAGCACAGCCCCAAGGAAAGAGGAAAAACGAGCGGGAATCACGGCCCTGAGGCCGTGCCGTGGGATGGGATCCGTGGCCAGAGCCCGTATCCCGCAGGGGGATCCCGCGGGATCCACGGCAGGGATACTGTGCAGCCAGAGCCATCCCTAACAGAGGTGATGCAGCCCCCCTGAAGCATGACTGACTCCATCCCTTCACCATCTTTGCTGGAGAGACCCAAAATAGCAGGAATTCAATCCATCACAGCTGGAGAAAAGCTGCCAGAGTCCCCAGAGCCAGCGAGCAGCCTGCACACCAGCCCTACGGCATCCAGCACGCTCGCCTGCCTCCACTTCCAGACCTGGAATTGGAGTTATCCCCAGGGAAGACCGTTTTCTAAAGCCTTTTAACCAAGCAGGTGTTGGGGAAGCGCCTTACAGGGCTGGGGCAGGTTGGGAGCAGCATCACCCACTCTTGGGGAGCCTCTGCAGAGCAGGATTCCTGTGGGTGAGCACCAGCCTTCAGCTCCCAGTCCTCATCCCAGAGGAATAAGCACTGCCTTTAAACCAGCACCACATCAGCACCTAGAGGTGCATTTGGCCAAACCCCTGGTAATTTTGCACAGGGCAGCTCACCCTTTTTTTGCCCCAAAACACATTGTTCCTACTCATCGTGGTGCTTTGGCACCAACTCATCACAAGCTATCACAAGCACGTGGCAAGAGAGGGTTGCACAGACCTGCAACCCCAACCAGAGCACCTCTCCCAAGGGATTTACACCCTCTCCAGGATTCCTTTACAGGATTTCCATGGCCTGTGCCCTACTGCATTGGGGCTGATGCATGTTTTGACCCCAACACCTTCCCATCCCACAAACCCACACACTCCTGCTGCCTGCTCCCCTTATTTTCCTGCCTCATGCACAGAAAGGGTTAACAACAAAAAGCCAAGAAATCCCCTAATTTAATGACCAGGGAAGCTCACAGACATCTAGCTTAGTGTTCTAAACATCTGTAATATCACATCCACGTGTTGAAGAGATTTCATGACTTTGACAATTAGAGGGGCCCCAAAAGCCTGTGCATGGAGCAGAAAAGCACTTGCAGGACTCGTGTGCATCCCAGCCCAGCTCACACTTCCCATGGCAGAGGCGACTTTACAGGTGGCACAGAAGACAGAAAACCAGAAAAGGTCATTGCACGGCAGGGGTGATTCTCCTGATTTAAATGCAACCCCTAAAATCAATGTCGCAAAGCCATAGGCACACCCAGGCCCCAAAGCAAACACCAGTGACCCCTGGGCAGTGAATCCAGCTCCCTGCAGACAAGGGGACAAATTTCTATCGTCCTTCCTTACATGGGGAATGGCACTACAGGGACAAAAATAGTCCCAAAAAGCAGAGCACTGGGACAACCAGCTCACTGGCAGGGTTAGACACCAAAGCATGCACCTATCCCCTAAACCTTGAGGTCCCCTGAGATAACCTGAGATCCCCTAAACCTTGGACTTGGGCCTTATATTGCCTTCAGGATAAAAAAAAAAAAATCCCAAAAACTTAGTGCAGCTGTGCTGGGAGTGAGCACAGGGAGGGAAAACAACCCAAAAGAACCCAAACCTCAGGCCCTTGAAAAGCTCCCAGCTCCAAATGGGGGATGCGACCATCTGATTGCCCCTAAAAGACATTATGAAGGTGCTGCCCAGTGAACTGCCTGTGTGAGACCCCCCAAAGCCTCCCCAGAGTGTCTGTTTTGCTGGGATGCAGCAGAGCTGGGGGAGGTGGCGAGGGCGACGTGTGAAATCGCGGGGGGACCGGCAGCTATTTCTGCTCCGTGTCAGCACCCACTGACAGCACCCTGAGAACACAGCAGAGCTCCAGGCATCTTTTTTTCCATGTGAAATCCACCTGTGTACGTCTGTATTTCCACACTGTCCCCACAGGATTGAAAGATGTGGTGGAGCTTTTTGGTTTTTGGGGGCTGAGCTGAGGAGTTTGGGGTCAAAGTGAGCTTCTGCACCCATGGGATTGGCTTTTAGGCTCCCAAGACTCCTCATTCCTCCTTATCTGATGGGCAGAAGCCTCTAGAAATCCCTTCTCCTTCCTTCTGCTCAGGGTCACTCTTTTTTTTTTTCCCCCCTTAATTTCTGGGTCTTGGAGTGAGAGCCAGAAAAATGCAGCTGATTGTGTAACGTTTTGCTCAAAAAGCTTCTTAAACAGTCACATATTTCTATTGGATTTCCCTTGCCCTTCGCTGCTGATTACTGGAGTATTTATATATAAATAGAAGCTGTCTTCCCCATAATCTGCTTGTTTCTCCTAATTAACTCGGGGCTGTTCTCCTCAGGCTGCTCAGCCCTTGGGTTTTGGGGGTGCCAGCACCGAGCAGCACTCAGGGAGCCCAAATCTGCCAAATTTCAGCTGGAATTGCTTTTTACCTGGGTCTGAGGAAGCGAAACCCTCCTTTCCAAACTTTACCTGCTCAGTGTCTGTCCCATCCTCCCAACCCCCAGCTCAGGGAAGTGCTCGAATGCGGTTTCTTCATCTTCCTCCCTCCTCGCAAAAACTTTTCCTGTAATTTATGGAACGTCTCGATTTGATAATTATTTTAATCATTATTACTCATCTTTCCCCTTTCTTCCCCCCCCTTCCCCCCAAAAACTTCGTCCCGGGCCTGCCAATCACTTTAATAGCTGTTTACAACCTATCATCAAGTCTTGCATAACATCCACATGACTTCACTCAGATGCCTCCGACACCCGAAAGCTGCCCCTGAGCTCTATTTCAGGAGCGGTGGAGCCCACAGCACCAACCGGCTGCATCCCCCGCCGGCATGCCCAGGTCCTGGGATGGGGAAAAAAATCGAAGGGGAAAACGCATCCCCGGAGCAAAACTATTTTGCAGTTAGTACAAGACAACCCCACGCAGCTCGGTGGCCCAGGTTTTGGGGGTGAGGGTTGGTTTGGACCCCCCCCACGCCGTCATCGCAGTAGGCGTTGTTGTTCTGTTGCACCTGCTGGAGAGATCAGGAGCTGAAAGCACCTGGAGCAGCCCCTGGATAGCTGCGGATGCTCCGGTGGGTCTGTGGCTGCACCGTGGCCTCTGCCCCCTCCCCACTCTCCTCAGCAGCAGTGGGACACACACACACACACACAAACACATGGCAAACGCTGTTAAAAACCTCGTTTCCCAGCAAAGTTCTCCACCCCGAGGCATCGCCCGTCGGCGGTGGGTTGGCGGGGGACGGGGGCAGAGGCACAATCTGTGCAGGAACGGCTGCCAGCCCTTTTCGGCAGGCGATGGTTCGGTTGTGGGGCGGGGGGGGGGGGACACACACGACACACGACGGCTCTTTTTTAAGCTCTCCCGTCCTCCCCCTCTCCCGCAGGTTTCATAACCCTTCAAAGCACGAAAAGGCTCCTCCGGTTCCCGGCTAATGAGCCCCTGCGGAGGAGGAGCCGCGGCCGTGGCAGGAGGGATGTTTGGGCAGGAAAATCACCCCTCCGCGGCGTGGGGACACGGAGGGGTCTCTGTGGGGTCCCACCGTCCACCACAACCCCAGGGCTGCAGGTTTGCACCAGCGCTGCCCCAATCTGGCCGGTTATCTCCCCAAAACGCCCCTTGGCACGATGCTGCCCGGGGCTTGGAGGTCTCCCCCTCCCCGTGCAAATATTTATTTACACAGCGTAAAGAGGTTTATTTGTTAAGCTACAGCTGACAACTGTATCCAAACTAATTTCTCTTAATTAGGCACTTGCGGTCACCTTGGCAACAGCACCGGAGCGCCCTTCCTTAAGGCGATAACTTAATGGGGTGAAAATCCCCTTGGATGTAAAGGGAATGCTGAGGGGGATCTTCTGGAGACCCTGTGGCTGGAGACATCCATCTCCCCTCTTTGGGACACCCACTCCCTCTCCGGAGATGGAGTCCAGAGGGGTAAAATTGGCCCAGAATTGTCAGGGTTTTGTGATATACAGAGGTCACCAAAAGTAGGAGGGCACTGAAGCAGGTCCTTGATTGCCAAGAGGAAAATAAGGGGTGACTTAGCTCCTACATCCCGCTTTGGGTTGGAAAACGTGATGGCTGCTTCATTAATACCTGTAATTACACTGCTAATTAAGGAAGGTGTGGGTTTTTGGCATCCTCACAATGACCCAGGTGACAGGGTAAATTGCTGAAAGCCCTGATAAGAGAGAGCAGCAGGAATTCTCTGCTCCATCTCTGCCTCATAGAAGAATTAAACCAAACTTCCCCTGTTTTTTAAAACCCTGGATTTACAGAGTTTAAAACATGGGTTTACAGAGTGCTCTGCAACGTGGGGTTTGCAAAACCCAGCTCCTCAAAACCCAAAGGAAGCACCTTCCGCTTTGAAATCCGGATCTAAACTCAAGCACTAAATTAAGATGGGGTTTTTTTTTGGGGGGGGGTGTGTTATTTTGTTGCACAGCCACACAACTATCCAGCCAGCTGAGGTGTCCCCAGGGAAACCCACCAAGAACCAGCCCCAAAAGAAAAGACTCACACTGGGAAGTCAAGCAGGCTGTGATTTACTGGGACAACAACACTTCTGCAACAGAGAACACGACTGTGCTGAGGCACCTGGCCAGCAAACCTGCAGCACCATTGAGCATCACCAGCTGGGGACCTGGAGAGGTGACACCAGAGCAGAGACTGGAGGGATCCTCCTGAGGACCCTGAAGAGCTGACACTGAGAACAGAGACCAGAGGGATCCTCCTTGGGACCCCGGAGAGGTGACACCACAGCAGAGACCAGAGAGTTTGTTCACGGTCCTGGGAACCCCAGGAGAGGTGACACCAGAGCAGAGACTGGAGGGATCTGCCTGGAGACCCTGGAGAGCTGACACTGAGAGCAGAGACCAGAGGGAAGCTCCTGGGGACCCCAGAGAGGTGACGCCAAGCGCAGAGACCAGAGGGGTGCTCAGGGTCCCCACTGTCCCTCCCATCTGCTCCCCAGACATGCAGACACAAGACAGAAGCCTGGTGGGACATGGCAAGGCTGCTCCATGTCAAGGAAAGGAGTGAAAGGCAGCAGGCTTTGGATGGGCTCCACGGGCATCACAGCCATGCCAGAGACAGAGACGTGCGATTCCCTCCATAGGCACTTGATCCTTCAATCCCAGGTGCCCCTGCTCTGCCTGTGAAGCTTTGAAGGCACACATTGGCTGCAAGGGGTCTCACAAACTCCCTCTGGGGTTGCAGGGGGGCTGAGGGAGCCCAGCACCATGTGGATGGGATGGGGTTTGGTCCCACTCTCCAACTGGCTCAGCTTGTTGGTGCGTGGCTGGGCTTGATCCTCCTGGCTGTGACAGCAGGGCTGCTGTTCAGATGGTCATTCCCAGCCCAGATTCCCTTTGATCCATGTGATGAGCATGTTGTCAGATGTTAATCTTCCCTGGAAGCCATCTGAGATGGCAGGAGCCAGTCAGGAGCCTCAGGAGAGCAGGGACTCAGGGCTGGGGGGCTGCAGCAGGGGCTTGGCAGCAATTTGGGACTGGGAAGAGGCAGCCAAGCACGGACAGGGCAAGTGGAGTAGGCAGCAAGATCTGCTCTGGGAACCAGAAGGAACCAGGATCAGAGGAAACTGCTGTAGCTGGAAGTGCTGCTCCAGCTGAAAATAAATAGCAAGAGCAGCTGAAGGTTCCCTCCCAGGGCAAAACTCCGACTGCTGAGTGCAGGATGGAGCCTGGACTGCTCCATTCACAGGGTTTGCTCTAATAAACACACATAGCCCTGCAGCTGAGGAGCTCCTTGAAGGCTTGGAGGTGTTTCCTTAAGGTTTGATCCCTGCTCCTGCACCCTCAGTAATCGGCCCAAGCCTCCCTCCTCACCCTCTCTACACACTGCCTGGGTTGTAGCACAGCAGGTTGAACTCCAGGTTTTCATCCCAGTGCCGGAGGAGCACGAAGAGCTGCTGGGCTGCAGCTTTCACCGTGGCCAGGCTGGATCCCTCCGGGAAGTCCTGCCCGCTCAGCCACAGGCTGGCTTTGGCAGCCACCAGCTCCCACTCGACGAAGTAGGAAGCTGAGCTGTGCTCCAGCCAGGCCAGGGCCACCGCCGTGGCCCAGAGCATCCCCTCGGGCTCCGTCTGCCGCTGCAGCTCCACGTGGAGGAGCAGTGCCTGCACCTCGGAGCTGTCTGCCTCCCAGCCCCGGCCGCTGTCGGGTTCCCACTCGGCCGAGCCCAGCGCGCTCTGCGGGGAGGAGAAGCGGCGGATGGTGATGGCCGGGGGGGCCGGTTCCTTCTCGGCTGTCAGGGCTCTGGAGCTGCTCTCCACCGCGCTGCCCGAGGAGTGCCGGAGGCGCCCGCTGTCCTCCCTGTGGCTGCCGGGGCCTTCCAGCACCGCGCCCCGAGAGGTGTCTCTGCTGGTGGGACTCTTCCCGTGCCCATCAGGCACCAGGAGCTGCTGGCTGGAGCCGAAGTTTCTGTGCTCCACGGAGGGACTGGTCTTCTTGGTGTTGTAGGAGCTGGAGGGGCTGAGGGACAGGCGGTGGCAGGCAAAGGGCGACGTCCACTTCAGCTTCTCCATGGGGATGTTGACGGCACTGCAGAAGGCTGAGTTCAGGAGAAAGGCACCACAGGCCAGCTGCAGGGACACCTGCAAGGGATGGTGGGCACACAGGGAAGCTCTGAGGCACCAACCACTTGTGGGAAGTTCAGGGAAAAGGTGTGGATGAGTGGAGCAGCTCTCTGTCTTTGAGCAGACCACTGGACGTGGTTGTCAGGGACAGCAAGAGGAAAGATCCGGGGGCATCCTCCCTCTGCTCCCCTGCAATGACCACGCAACCCCAACAAGACCCAGGAAGGAGCTGCTCACCAGGGGAAGGTAGTTCATGCTCTCATTGTCACCCTCAGAGCTGGCTTTGCTCCCTCTGTTTGGAGATTTACTCATGAACCCTTTGGCAGCTCGAACCAGCAGCCTGGTTTTATTGAGGGTCAGCCTGAGGAGGATAAAAAGGTGACTGTAACCTCCATGCTCCTCCTGATTCCCACCCTCTCCTCCAAAAGCCCTCCCTGTCCCCAGACAGCTGGGTCCCAGCTCTGGCTGCTGTCCCTGGACGTCCTTTCTCTCTCCCCATCACTTGTGTTCACTTCAGACCTAGGGAGGTAAAAGGCACCTGTTAAGGTTGAGCTGGTCCATACCTGGCAGCAAAAAGCCTCTCGATGGACTTTTGGGCTTGTGCAGAGGAAGCAGACACGCTCTGGAGTGGCCCTGGGAAGAAACAGAGCTGGGGGTAAATGATGTGCTACAGGAGGGAGAAAGGGAGCACGGTGTCCTGGGACATGGGCAGGCTTGTCCATCTGCTGAGTCTTTGGCAAAATCCTTCCTCTCCCCTTGCCCCATTTTTCCTGTGTGGATAATAAAACTCCCACACCTCTTAAAAATGAGCCTGGGGGAGATTTATACCAACAGCTGCATCAGGTTCCATCCTTTGTACCCCAAAAAGAGTCAGGTCTTGTGTTCACAAGCCTAAATAGGTCGTAAAGTTTTACAAACCCCCCCAAACCTCAGCAAAATATTTGGTCAAGAGCCCAAATACCCAAGAGGACTTGATGCAGCTGCACCCTGGCAAGTGCCACCAGCTCTTTTCCTACCTTCAGGGAGACGGCAACGCTCCCAGGCAGAGGAGGGAGGGGTGCTGGAGGGGGACAGGCTGCTCTCCTCGGCATCTGGAATGGAGGAACCACATCAGGAACACCACCCAGCTGAAACCCCTGCCGTGCCCCCGCTGTGGTGGCTGCTCTCCCTCCCCACGGCATCATCGGGGCAATGAGCCTCATCAGGGCCACGTTAACTCAGCTGCAGCTCTGACAGTGCCAGGCAAGGTCCAGTCCAACTCGTCTTCATTAGTGGAGGATTTGGTGACAAAGCAAGTGTCTCACATCCCCTTGCCTCTAATTACACCCGTTTCATCCCCCGTGTTATCTCTGTTACGGCTGCCAATTAACTTCCAAGGATTGTCAGCAGCATGACCTGTGATTTCAGGGTTTCAGGGTAAAATTGAAGCTTCTTCCCCATTTGAGGAGATGAGCTCCAGCCAGACACGTGTCTGGTGAGCAATGCATCCGAAGAAGAAGGCAGAATTAAAAAGGACCAGAGATGTTCCAAACCACTGAGATCTGTAACACCAGGAAGGAGACAAAACCCCAGGGAATCTTACTTGTGCTGTAAAATCTATTGTCTCCATTCTGGCCACAGGCTGACTGGGGACGTCCAGGGGAAAGGCCACGATGCCTTCTGTTTCCTGAGCTCAGGCTCCTCTGGTTGCCTTGCTTGGATGCTGCCCCTTGGCACGAGAGAAGGGAATGGCCAGGGTTAGAGAGGGACTGGCACACACACTATGGCAACAAAACCCGCAGGATGATGCGTTTGGTCAGGAACTGTAGTGACAGGACAAGGGGGAATGGCTTCAAACCAACAGAGAGCAGGTTTAGATTAGGTATTAGGAAGGAATTCCTCCCTGTGAGGGTGGTGAGGCCCTGGCACAGGTTGCCCAGAGAAGCTGTGGCTGCCCCATCCCTGGAAGCGTCCAAGGCCAGGTTGGACAGGGCTTGGAGCAACCTGGGCTAGTGGGAGATGTCCCTGCCCATGGCAGGGGGTGGGACTGATGATCTTCAAGGTCCTTTCCAACCAGATCATTCTGTGGTTCTCTGGGCATCTTTGGGCATCCAGGACTAAGAGTGGACCTTTTCCCTGGCCATGGGAAGAGGTTCTTACCACCAAGGGCTCAGCCATGGCCTCGGGTATGTAGTCTGGTGCAGCACTGAGCTGTGGCTTCACAGGGTTTACCCTGAGCCAGGTTTCTCAGTGACACTCTCCCTCCCAGGACGTTTCACACCACGTTACCTATGTGGGTGTACTGGACCAGGGTGGGCAGGTAGGAGCCCGTGCTCAGATCCACTGGCACAAACGCCGTGTACTTGCTGATGACATTGCAGGCCTTGCTGGTGTGGACAGCGTTGAGCTGGTACCGCCGCCCGGACCCTGCCAGGGAGGGACACCAGGCTCAGAGTCCAGGCCACACCTTGAACCCAGCTCCCAGACCCAGCAGAGACTGCACCCCTGTACTGCTCTAAACTCTGCCTAAAATGCTTATTCTGCTCTTATTTTACATGCCCAGACACACTTCATGGAGGAGAAGTTTGACAAGACCCAGGGACGTGCAGCCCAGAGCACTGATGTGTGGCTGCTGCTGGATCCTCAGAGTTTGATGCCTCCTCCCAGCTCCTAAAAAAAACCCATGCTACCTGATGCATGAAGCAGAGGAATCATAGAATCATGGAATATACTGAGTTAGAAGGGACCCACAAGGATCACTGAGCCCCGCTCCTGAGGAGTGTGAAGGAGCACAAGCTCAGGCACGCTGATGTGCAGAAGCAGGAGAAAAACACAAGGCAGCTGGAGGGAGCTATCATTTGGGAGCTGTGTGAGACATTCCCTAATATTTCACCACTTCCAGCTCTTGCTTTAATTCCTGAGGCTGCTGGAAAGCCCCCCAGATGCCGGGCAGGGCGTGCCTGCAGCCAGCAGGGTGTGCCTGCAGCCAGCAGTGTGTTACCGTGCTCGATTTCACACTCCTTCTCGGCCAGCTGCTCGAAGTCCCGGATGACCGACTTGGCTGCCAGGTGGTGGAAGGTCTCACTCCACAGGTCTGTGTCCCCGTTCCCCTGGCTCTCCCGCTCCCGGAGGAGAGGGCGGATGTCAAAGGGAACTTCCCACTGCACGGGCTCGTTGTTCCTCAGCCCCTTCACCACCGCCTTGCAGAGGGTCCTGGGGGAGCCGCAGGCAGCGCCGATGTCCAGGTCCTGTGGCTCCCACTCGCAGGAGGTCTCCGTCTCCAACGTGAGGGATGGATGCTGGGCAGACTCTGCGGAGAGGGGAGAGGCAGATCATTAATCACATCCCCGGGAGCTGAATTCCCCACCGCCAGCAGGAAAGCATAATTAATCCTCCCTAATTTTCGCCCGGTGGCACTCAGAGCAACGCCAGCCCTCCTGCTCCGCCAGTTACCCGGGTCCCCAGGGCTCCGGCTGTCCGACGAGGACCGCAGGCTCACACTGGCATCGAGTGCTTCAAAGCCCCTTCCTGGAGTCTGCTGCAGCCCGTCCAGCACTGGCGGGGAGTTGGCGTCGTGGCAGAAGGACACACAGCCGTGGTGGAGCAGGGACGGGCGCCTGGCACCTGTGCCACGGATCCTGGTGGTAGAGCCATGAGGGCTGGCTGGGAAGGGCTGAGAGCAGAGCAGATGTTAGGGCTGGATCAGCTGCAGCTGATGGCAGGACCTGCTCTGTTCTCTCTGATCCCTGGCATGGACCTGCTCTGTCCTCCCTGGTCCCTGCATGGACCTGCTCTGTCCCTTCTGATCCCACCTGCTCCCTGCCCGACCCCAGCACGGGATGCAATCCTGCACACACACAAGTCCTTCCCTCTCTGCCCACCCCTGGCTGGAATTCGTGCCCAGAGCCCTCCATCAGACCTGCAGTGTGTCCGTCCCCAAGGGACCCTGGCCCCAGGGGCTCCTTCCCCAGACATGCAGAAGGTGAAATATGATTTTCATCCCTCCAGACATTTTAATGACTTCACTTGGGAACCAAAGGAAAGAAGAGAGACAGAAAGATCAAGGACCAGTTGCTTAGTAACGAAAGGAGAGAGGAGCAGGGGATGGGAGAAGGGAATTTTTATCTTTTTTTTTTTTTTTAATGAGTCTATTTCTCCACTTTCAGGAGACATGAATCCCCCACTCCAGCGCCTCTGGTGTCACATCCCACACAGATGTTCCCCTCTGCAAGCTCTGGGTTTTATTCTTGTCCCCAGGGCTGTGGGAAGGTCCCCTAAAACTGACAGACTCTCTATTTTCCTAGCACAACCCCAGTGATGGACAGAGATGGTAGAAAGTGGTGGACCTCCATGCTGGATGAAAGAATATTTTCTCTGGATGATACATGACCTCCATCACCACATAATGTTTGGTGCTCTATGAGTCCACCAGCAGAAATGGGAGGCTGACAGCTCCAGGAGCTACTTACCGAGCTAATATTGAGATATTTAAAAGCAAACTGCTCAAAGAAGCCCCTGCCAGACCCTTTCCATTCAAAACCTGCTCCTTCTCCTGCCTGAGCTCTCCTCCCAGCCAGAGGAAGCCAGCTGGGAATAGAGCTGGGGGTTTAGGCTGCCCATTGCTGGCACTGACCTTTCCTTCCCAGCACGGTGCGTGTGGAGACGAGCTGAGGGCTTGCCTTCACACCCCCGAAAATGTCAAGCCCTGGCAGCAGGACCGGGAGCTGGGAGAGCTGCTGGGAGCCCTGGCAGCAGGAGGGAGAGCAAAAGCAGGCTGCATTTAATGAAGAGCAGGATGGATGCTGTTAACCATTTGCTGCCCTCCAGAAGGGAGTCGTTTCCATCCCTGCCCTCGCACTGAGCATCCCATGAGCAGGAGGATGCTCTGTGGACCTTTCCAGAACAGGGAAGATTACTGGTACCCCTAAAACCTACCACTGCTCACGTTCACCACCCTCCCTGCTGCAGCTGGAAGGCAGAGGTCTCATCCCTCCCTGTGGAGCACTGGCCCTGCTTCCCCTTCACCCCCTGATCTCACCTCCCACCCCTCTCCCAACGATCTCTAACCCGCAGCATAAGGGAAAAGAAAGCCCCAAACATCCCTCACTCTGAGTTTCCATGGGAACTAAAGTGCTGCTGGTCTTTCCAGCCCTGCAGATGCTGATTGCAGAGCAGAGCATCCCAGTGATGCCAAGGATGGGAGAAAACCACCCTTCCCATAGATGAGTTGTAAAATCTTCCCAAATTTCACCTGCTGTGGGCAGGGGACATAACCCTGTTCAGCAGATGTATCATCACACAGGTCCACATCTCGCCCTAGTGCTGCACAAGGCTGTGGATCCAGCTGGGAATCTGTTTTGGCACTGAGTTCCTTTTCCCTGCAAGGCACAGAAGTGCCACAGCCTTGCAGTGAGTTTGAATCCCAAATTGCAGGGAGATAAGAATGAGCAGAGGAGCAGCGAGGTGAAGCACAGGCCACTCAGGGCGAGGGGAGAGGAATTTAGCAGGGCAAAGCTGGGCTCCCACGGGGAGGGACTGCTGTGGGATATCAGGATGGCACTCTGCTCTCTGCTTGGCTCGTTTCCCACGTGTTTGTGATATGCTGCAGAACTGTATCTATTATCTATATATTTTAGGACTAGTGTGAGCCACACCCTTTCCCTGGCTCTGATAGTTTCCTGCTGCTCCTTGCTGGCTTCCACCTGCAGGTAAACCCTCTCCAGGGATCACCTACCTGGAAATCCACCTGCCAGGGGTCGGGGCTGACCTGCTGCAGGTCCTGCAGGTGGGTTTTCCGAAGGGGGTTTTTCACCAGGGCTGTGCTGGGATCACTGGCCGTGGGCACCTTCCTGCCAGGCTTGTGGTCAGCGATTTGGGTGGTGCTGTATGCTCGTCTCCTGGAGGAACCCTTCACATCCATTCCTGAATGTGGGAGAGAGGATCAGCCCTGCTCCAGAGGTGCCATCCCCCCTTGGCTCATGGTGGGAGAGAGAGGGCCCACCCCAGGGTCCTCCCGGGACTGAGGGGGCCACCCCCAGCCCTGTAAAGTTTTAATGAAACCACAAAAGGAAATGGGAACACTCAAAATTCCTGTGGATGTTGAGAGAGCGGGCTGGGGAGGTTTCGTCTGAGCAGTTTTCAGACAGAAGAAGCCTGACTGCATTTCCCCAAGCCTCCCTGGAGAAGACAAAGGGTTTACTAATGAAATTTAATTAGTGCAGACATCCTCCTGTCAGAGCAAGAGTAAAATTTGCCTTGGAAAGACATGATTTCTCATTGCTTTTGACAAGTTTGAGGGGATGCACAGCACAGCTCCTCTCGAAATATAAGGGAATAACATCCCGTGAGTAACAAAGGTTTCCCCAGCTGCTTTATGCCAAATGCTGCTGACACAAACACCCACTCAAACCATGGTGGGGAGGGGGGACACCCTGGGGACAGGGCTTGGGATCCATTCCCCCCCTCTCCTGACTGGGAAGATGTTTTGCAGGTGCAGGGATGCTCTAGCAGAGCTACCCATTTGTTCACTGTACTCCTTCACACACTGCTTGGGAAGCTTGTAAATAATTATGTGGTCAAAGCCAAAGCTTTGAAAATCTCCAGGGTATCCAGCTCTCCAGGGCTCCCCTTGATTTCCTGACAGGTTTGGATAAAACATCCAAACCAAACAGACTCGCTCAAGCCCCAGGAGATCTGTCATCCCTCCTGCAAACTCCTCTGGCTCTTTGTAGCTGAAGACACTTATTTATCAGGGGAGCAAATCGGGGAAGCAGCGACAGGAGCTTGATTAGGGAGGCAGGGCCATCACACCCACGCGTGTACGGAGGGGACTCTGACCCGTGTCCGTGTCCGACTCTCCCCCGGGATCTCTGCCCACCCCCAGGTGGTCGGGGGAGCGCTCGGCAGGGCAGGAGCCCTCCGAGTCTCTGGAGTGATTCCAGCTGTCCATGTCTGCTCCCTCCTCCTGGGAGTGAAAGAAGACAGAGCTGCCCGACTCCTGGGAGCGCATCGTGCTGTAACACCGCCGCTTGTCCTGTGGGGAAGCAGAGGGAGGGGACAGGTCCCACCAGCGCATCCATCAGCCAGATCCCAGCCCCTGGGCACCAGCACCCCAAAGTCTCATCCACCACCTCTCTTAAGGACAGAGTCAGGAAGAAGGAAACACCTCCTGGCCATGTGCAGAGCTGAGGCACTCGTGTACACAGACCCCAACACCCCTCACCTCCAGGGCAGCCCCACACTCGTGGGACAGCCCCATGGACTCACGGATCTGGGGTTGGAGAGGTACAGGGAGGTATCACAGATGACGCCATAGCCAACCAAGTGGTCACCAGGGAAGAGGCAGCTGGTGCTGACAGGGGAAACCAAGGCCTTGGTGCTCTCGGGGAAGACCCACTCCACGGACACGTCGCTCAGGACCGGCGCCATCGCCTTCTTCAGGGACCTGATCAGCTGAGGCAGGGAGCAGAGGGGAGAGGGGAAACAAGCAGCTGCATGCTGTGTGTGCCATGGTGCACGTGCTGTGTGCTGCAGGGAAGGGGAAGATTTCTTCAAACAAACCCATCAGCTGATTCCTACCCTCTCCTGGCAGCCTGCTCCCTCTTGCTCTACTCCATACCCCTCCCAGCACCCCCAGCCCCTCGGCATGGTCACACTTGGCAGTGCTGGGTTAATGGTTGGACTCAACTTACAGGTCTTTTCCTGCCTAAATGACTTTGTGATTCCATGATTCTTTACCAGGGGTAGGTATTGATGGAACACGGGACTCATCCTGCAAGTGCTGCCGGCTCAGAGCAAGGTGGGAGCCTGTGGCCAGAAGCATCTTGCAGCATCCCCTGCTCCCACCCAGCACCCAGGAAAAGCTGTTGATCCTCACTTGTCCAAGCCCCATCCCTGTCCCGAGCCATGACATTCACACACAGAGTGACAGCACCAATATTTTTGGAACAGCTCCTTGCTGGCACAAGCCACTGCTGGAGATCAGCAACGCTCTACCAATCATACATGTGGAGAAGACCAACATCCGTGAATAGCTCATGGACAAACCTGTCAGGGAGCCATCCACATGAGCTTCTCTGCACACCAGGGGAAGTGAACACCGGATTTTGAGGCAGAACAGCTCGAATATTCCCTGTTGTTCCTTGTTTTTTTCTCACAGGCTTGGGAAGACACACCAGGCTGTGCTTTATAAGGCCATTAATTGATGCCTCAGACTGCTGAAGGCACAGAGCTGCACAGCCTGCAAAGCTCTTATTAATAGCTCGATAAAAACCCTCTCTCTTCACTGTCTTTGCTTTTAATTTACATCAGAAATGTTGATGCCATTCTGTCTTACAGAGCTTTTTGCGTGCTCCAGGTTCCTGCAGACGTGGGGGTTGCTGAACTCCTCATTTTCAAATCACGAAGGCAGGAGCTGGCTTTTTAGAGATATTTAGGAGCTAAAGACCCAATTCCCTCCGGGTCTAGTCATGCAGCGGGCGACAAGCTGGGCACTGTGCTTTCGGCAGGGGACAGAGCTGAATCCGAGGCACACGGGTTTGCTCTTCACGGGGAGAGTGGAAACGAGCAGGCTTTAAAGCCGGCTGAATGTGCAAAGCCATCGCAGCGCATTCCTCTCCCTCAAACCCCGGGTCCTTCTCGCCCGAGCAAAGCCAGGGCTGGGCCTGACTTCAAAACTAATTGGCTGCTCCGATGCCGGTCCCTCTGCCCTCGCCGGTGTGTGAGGCAGCAGCTGCCTTTGGAGCCAGAGCTGCTGTATCGCGGCTATCGCGTTCCCCCAGCCCCACGCAGAGGGTAAACACACCCTCCCACTCCCTCCGACAGCCGGAGATGGAGATGCTCCTTCATCCCCTCCCGCCTCGCCCACCTGCTGCCGGGGGTGGGGAGGTGGAAAGGCAGCACCAGGGATGGGGAATAAACCCGCTCTGAGCCGTGGCCTCCCCCCTCGCTGAACCAGAGCATCGTTAGAGCCTCCAGGGCCGGTCCCTGGGGAGCGAGGGGCTGTACCTTGGGCTGCAGCCTCTCTCCCTCCGCCAGGAACTCGGCACTGCCCCTGGACACGGCAGCCAGACCCCGGACCAGCCTCCTGCAGGCGTTTGGCCCGATGCCGAAGCTGTAGCACCTGCAAAGGGAGAGGGAGAATCAAAACCCAGGGGACAAGTCATCTCCCCCAGCCCCACGCAGCTCATCCACTCCCTGCAGGCAGAGGATCCCCCCGGCTTTATCCCACTGCTATGGCCAGAGGAAATCAAACCAGCTCCTCGTAGAGGTGGCTGGCAGGAGGGTGAGAAACCTTCCAGTGCCTAAAGGAACTCCAAAAGAGCTACAGAGGGACTTTGGATGAGGGCCTGGAGTGACCAGAAAAGGGGGAATGGCTTCAAACTGACAGAGGGCAGGGTTAGATGGGATATTGGGAAGGAATTCTTCCCTGTGAGGGTGGTGAAGCTGTGACTGCCCTGTCCCTGGAAGTGTCCAAGGCCAGGTTGGACAGGGCTTGGAGCAACCTGGTCTGGTGGAAGGTGTCCCTGCCCATGGCAGGGAGTGGAAGGAGATGAGGTTTAAGGTCCTTTCCCACCAAAACCATTCTGGGATTCTATGAACCACCAGCCCCCTCCTCTCAGCAGAGCTCAAACCCCTTCCCCAAAGACCAGCCTTCAGCAGTGACACTCAGGGGCTTCCCAGCAGGACCCCGAGCCCTGCCCTCCTCTGCAAACACAAACAAGCTGCTTTGCTGCCAGTTCACCTCTTTTCCCTGCTGCCTGTGGTCAATAGCACTAAAGATCCAGTAATTATCTCTGCTCACGATTACAATAAACGTTTTCTCAAGGAAGGAGGAGCTGCTCCCCTGACTCCCAGCTCTGTGAATCAGGATTTGGTTTGGGCTGAAGGCTGGAAGTTGAGCTGCAGTCCAGGCAGGAATGGCAGTGCCTGGTGGGGATGAATGTGGCAGGAAGCCAGAAGGATGGGGCTGGGTGGGATATGGCATTTGGTCAGGGCAGTGGATCACTGAGAGAGAAACCACCTTCAGCAGCAAATTGCATCCACACGAGGGGCTTTTCTCTTAGGGGTTTTTAATCCTCAGCTGGCTGCAAATCCTAGGCCAGCCTCATAGCCCTCTCAGATAAGGCTCTGATCTTCTTTTGAGATGGGCCATGCACATGATCCTGCCTTCCAGGGTCACCTGAGACCACACTCTAACGCTGATCACATTTATCCCACGCCTCTGTAAGAGCAAGGGATGGGATGCCCTGTACAGCTGGGAAGCAATTAGACCTCCATGTAGCTAAAAACCCACAGAGCAGCTTCCCTGCTAAGCTGTGAAATCTGAGGGATGGAAGAGGAATGAGGATTTCTTACATTTTTCTTACGTTTTGTGTCCCTTAAAGAAGCAGAGGAGAAACCAGAACAGCCTGTGATCAGGGCTGGGAAGCCAGGCTGGGAGCTCGAGGCACAAATTAGCTGCTTTTTACATTGCTCCCTTTCAGCATATTCAATTCTGCACAGCCCCATCCTGGAAGCAGCTGGGGCCAGCCCCAGATGTGCTTTTAAAAAAAAAATTAAAAACAAAAAAAGGCAAGGAAGATTGTTGGCATGTCAATCTCTCCTAGCAGGAAGCATCAGACAAGAGCTGTGAAGCTGTCAGCTCAATTATCCTGCTTTTGATTGTTTAAAAAGCATCTGAACTTCTGGGATCTGTTCCAAACCCTTTGAGGTTCTCCCATGGCTCACAGCAGCAATCTCTCCTGCCTGTGCCTCTGAAGTGGGGACGTGTGTGAGATGGGGCTGTGTCCAAGGAGAAGCACGTCCCTCCCTGTGCCGGGATTTTGGCCCCGCAGGGGTGATCCCTCTGTACCTGGTGGAGCAGGAGTGGTTCCTCAGCAGCTCCAGAACCTTCCCCGTGTTGCTGATGGCCCCCTCTGTCAGCAGGAAGAGCAGTCGGGGGTGGCCCCTGTGGATGGGCTGACGGATGACCCACTTCAGAGGGGACAAGATGTTGGTGCTGCCCATATCAGCACGGATTCTCCTGATGCTCTTGCAGGCCAGGGCCAGGCTCTCCTGCCCAAAGGAGCAGTGGAATTGTCAGCAGCAGCTCCCTCCGAGCACCAAGGAGCACTTCTGCTGTGGAGACAGGCTGAGGGAGCTGGACTGGGGAAGACAAGGCTCTGGGGAGACTTCAGAGCCCCTTCCAGTACCTAAAGAGGCTCCAAGAGAGCTGAAGAGGGACCTTTTACAAGGGCATGTAGTGACAGAACAAGGGGGAATGGCCTTAAGATGAAGAAGGGTAGGTTTGGATTAGATATTAGGAAGAAATTCTTCCCTTGAGGGTGGTGAGGCCCTGGCACAGGTTGCCCAGAGGAGCTGTGGCTGCCCCAGCCCTGGAAGTGTTCAAGGCCAGGTTGGACAGGGCTTGGAGCAACCTGGGCTAGTGGAAGGTGTCCCTGCCCATGGCAGGGGGTGGAATGGGATGAGCTTTAAGGTCCCATCCAACCTACACCAGTCTGTGAGTCTGTGATTCTGTGAAATGTGGGTTCACCCACCTCACAATAGGCCTGACTGGCAGGAAAGAGGGTCTTAAAGGTGGATCCAAACCCGATGATGTTGAAGAGACACGTTGGCATCAGGCTCTTGAGAATGACCAACAGGGCATCCTGGGGGTGGAAAACAAACAATCATCACCCCAGGACTCTCTCTGGCTGCCACAGCTTCACCAGTAAAAGCTCTGCCTGGAGCCATCCCACCTTATTCCCACCTGCATTTGCCAGAAAACCAACTGTTTCTTTCCCATGCCCTGCAACGGGGACGCTGCTCTTTCCGAAGGCCCCGAATGGTATTTGGGACCCAAAGCGGTGAGGAAAATGGGGAGTCTTTGGAGGGAAAAAAAAAAAAAAAGACCAACAAAGAGCTGAACAAATTTTTGTGTTTGTTTTTAAGGGATTCAATTTGTGCTGGCAACACGGTGCTGCAGCACCGAGCTGGTGGGTGAGAAGCAGAGTGTGAAATTGAGAAGTGCGACACGCAACGCATCTCAATGCCCCAACTTGCAGAAAATAAACAAACAGCTCCAAGTTACACAAAAGGAAAAGCCTCCCCCATCCCCAATTCTCTTGTATTCATAGCTGGCTTCAATTAAAATAGCTGGGAGACAACAGTTTAAAGCTATTTTCTTTACCAGAGGTGGTTATCTAATGTGCCTATTCCTGGGCTTTACATAAGGGAAGAGCAAATTGAATTGTCACAGACATTTGTGATGGTCATGGACAACTCCAGGACAGAGCTTTTGAGAGCAGCAACTGGGCAAGAGCTGCCCAAGATGCTCTTGAGCTTGGAGGAGCAATTATATGTCAGGAGAGGAAGCCAATTTGAAGCAAAATGTTTATTTAAAGCAAAATGTAAAGCAAAGCGTTCAAGAGCAGCTTGGTTCTTTTTAAATGCTGATCAAGGCAGACTCCTGCCAGTCTGCCGAGGGCAGCAGAAACCCTAGAGCCAGTCCCAGGAGGAGCTGCCAAGGTCAAATGAGCAGGAACAGCCACCCTGTGTTGGCCTGTGCAGTGGCAAAGACCGAGTGACCACAGAGGGTACGCAGAGAACCCGCCTGAGACCACCAGGGACGTGGTGCCAGGTCAGCCCAGCTCCCAGCTCCTGCAAGACTCAGCACGGCAGAGCTGGAGCACTGAAAATCCGGGGAATACAAGAACAGGGCTGCCCTTTAACAGGCTCTGGAGTGCTTTAATCCAAGCTGTTATCTCAAACCTACGAGGGTGTATTTATACCACTGCTCCCAGATGGCTCCTGGGATGCTGGCTCTTCCAGATCTCAGCGCTGACATCCCATCTTGGAACTAATTACAAGGGAAAAAAATACAAATTTCCAAATGTTTCTGTTGAAGCACTTCCCAAAGCGGGCAACCGATGCCTGGGTGCTGTTTCAGCAACCAGGAAGATTTATTGCTTCTTATGGTAAATATTGATCTTGATCCTGTTGCACTCAGTATCTATACAGCAACTCAATAAGGAGGGATGTTTGCTTCCAGAAAAGTCAATTCCCAGTTATTAGTGTAGTTTTGCCAGCAAGCTCGATGTACCATCACAGCCTGGCTCTTCTCCCTGGCTGCATCAGGGTGGGGAAGGGACTGGCTGCAGGGAATTTAAGCCTCTGAACTTTCCACCCCAGCTGCTTTGGCCAGATGCCCTCCTGCTCCACTTGAGCCATCCCATCTCATCCCTTAGTGCATCCCTGTGGCTGCATAGCTCCAAGCCCTGTCACCTCACTCATCCAGCCATCTGAGGACGATGCAGAAGTTTCCATCAAGCAAAACCCACCCAAACCCACTAAGAAGAGCCCTTCCTGCAAGGGACTTTTGTTTGCAAGTGACAAACAAGGATGGGAGACTCAAAAGAAGGACAGTGGGTTTCTCCCTTGAGGCATCTCCTCTGAAATTTCCACTATCTCCAACGAAATATATTTTCTCTTTCCTGTTTTTACAGCACCTCTGCAATGGGAGTCCCAGCTCAGGACCTTCCAGAGAAGGGGTCTGTCCCTGCAAGGGTCTCCATCCCCATGGGACAAACCAGCTTTCATGGAGTCTGCAGAGACTGTGGTGCCCTAACCCAGCCATGCTGTGAGCTGGAAAGCAAAAATCTGGCATGGGGCAGAGATTCCCAGACTCCTAAAGGTCCTGGGGGAAGGGGGTGCAACTCAGAGATATCCTGATCCCTTTGGGAACAGCCTCCCTATCCCAGGGGACCTGCCACAGCCATCCTCAGGATCCCCAGCATCCCAATCCTTGTTGCCGGAGGTGTCTGTCCTCCAGCAGTTCCCATGGAAACCAGAGACAGATGGGAAAGGAGATGTGTTTAAAGATGGACAAGCTCAAGAAGTGGGTCTGTGTGAAGCTCATGAGGTTCAACAGACCAAGTGCACGGTCCTGCACTGGGGTTGGTGCGGGATAAAGGGTCACATCTGACAGGGGAACCTCAGACCCACAAAACATCTTGACAAAGCCTTTCTCCAGGCCCCTTTTTTATCCAGAGGTCTCAGCACATCTCCCATAACCCTCCACCAGGCTGCTGCTGTTGATTTGTGTTTGGAAAAGGGATGTTTCATGGGGGGCAAGAGGTGCCCCTCAGCAAAACATCTCCTAACGCATGGTCAGCACATCGCTCCCCTTGGAGCACCCTGGAGGGTTGTCCCCTAGACAGAAATCACCCAAAGCCCTCCTGGAGACAGGGGGAACTGGAGAAGGGATGCACAAAACATGCTAGCAAAGAGAGGGAAAGAAAACAACTTTGCATTTGATGTGCTGATAGGAAGATGAGGAAGAGAACAGGAGAATGAGCTTCACTGCAGGTACCTAACAAGCCCCATGGTTGAGACGACTAAAGCTACAGTGTATAATTACCCCCCATCCCCTCATAATGAACACTCCTCAGCACTCAGCACCCCCACTGCTCTCTAAAATTCATCCTCTGTTGACATGCAGGTGCTTCCCCTCCCGCAGGTACCTTGACACGGTTGATGTTCCCGCTGCTCATGCTCCTGCTCCGGTCTATGAGGAAGATAAACTCGCCTTGGGCATCCTGAAGGCCTGGCTGAACAGTCCTCAAGTCAGGGCAGAAGTTGAGCATGATGATGGGGTGGTGGAGGATGTCCTTGTTCAGCCGCTTCCTGATGATTTCTGTCTGCAAGAAAGAAGGACAAAGATCAAGAGGTTGATTTTTCTGCCCCATTTCACTTGCACTGGAATCAGAGTAGGGCTGTGTGCCTGAAAATGTAAGTGTGTGGCCTTCTGCAGGCCAGAATCTGCTTGTTCTGGCCTCAGAGGTGACAACACCAAGGCTCAGGGTGCACTGAAGTTGTTCTGTTCATACCTCCAGGGGAGCTGCTCCGTGGGTAAATGGAATTCCTGCCTCCTCAGTCACACATTGCTCAGGGGACAACAGCTGGCAGAAAGCCTAAATCAGGGCCCATGGCACATACAAAAGCATTCACCATCCCTGGAAATGTTCAAAGCCAGGTTGGACAGGGCTTGGAGCAATGTGGTCTGGTGGAAGTTGTCTTTGCCTATGGGGGGGGGGGTGTGTGGAATGGGATTGTCTTTAAGGTCCCTTTCCACCCAAACCATTCTGGAATTCTACAGAGCAGCTGCACGCTCGGATGAGAACCTGGGGGAGAAATCAAAAAGACCTGGCCCTACGCAGCACCTTGCAAAACCAACTCTGCAAACATTTCATTAGATCCTTCCCGAAAACCTGGTTCATTAGCACAGCCTTAAACCTGGTTCATTAGCACAGCCTTGCATCCCACCGAGGCACACCGGAGTTTTTTCTCCACGGTCACTCACTAATGAAGCAAGAGATACAGCCGGTGTGCTGTGTTCACTGCTTCAGTTCATTCCTGCTGCCTCTGGTTTGCTGCTTTTTCTGCCCAGCTCTTTTATCACTTTTCTTTGTAGGGATTGAAAGGCTTTGGAGAGTCAAACCGGTCATTGTGGCCACCGTTCAATGGACCCCGCATGATCTGTCTCTGCACTGCACACAGCTCTAATGGCTCTGCATTTTCCCTCCTTCTATTTCAAGTACTCATTACAAATGGGATAAAATTAAACTGGTGAAAACACCTTGTGATGGGTTTATAATGTGCTATTACGTGTGTATCAAGCTGTCGTGGGTTCACGGCCTCAGCTGCTCTCGAGGGAGCTCGGCCACCCCACATCACCCCTGGGTCTGAGGGTGGAAACACGCTCCACAACAGCAGCTCAGTCCTCAGCTTTTTTTATTTGCCTGTTTTCTCCTCTTTCTGACTGCTCTTCTCGTTGGTTTCACCGGCAGTAAATCAGACCCCAGATAACCAGGCTTGTTTTTCCCTGGCCATGAGTCACATTCCTCGATCTACGACCCAACGACCCGCCTTTATTTTATGTAACTCGCTAACTCAAGAGTCCCTGAGGATCAACACTTGCAAGAGCTCTGCTTTCAGCTCTGCTGCCCCAGTGCTGCTGCTCTGACCCTGTGAAAAGACGGGTCTCACTCACAGGAACAGGCACCTCGCTGCCACATCAGCTCTCGCTCATCCTCTCGTACTTTGGAGTATAAATTAATCAGACATGGGGAAATCAAAGAGCTTTTTCTATCCTCATTTTCCTTCAGCCATATGCCATCATTCCTGGTTTATCACATTTCAGACCAGGGGGATCCTTGCTGCCTTTGTCCAAGGACTGAATTGTGGTCCATCCCTCCAATGCTCTTGGAGATCCATGACATAAAATCCTTGTGTGCTTGGGCTAAGCCCATGTTTTGGGATTTCTCACTGACTTTGGAGGGAATTTAACAGGCAAGCCTTCAGAAAACAGCTTCAGAGCTGCTACTACAAGTCAACCAGAAAGAAAACATCTCCTCCTCACCTCTCTTTCGTTCCCCTCCACCCATTATCCAATTACAGTAAACTAATCAGATCATATTGAGGAGAGTTGACTCCAGTGTGCATCCATCCCCACCACCCTGCAGCTGACAGCATCCAAGCCTTTTGCATAACAAACCAGAGGAGGAAAATTAATTATCATCTACTGCTGAAATTTCTGGGCTAATTTAATTTAAGCTGAGAGGTGCCCAGTGTCCTGCTCTGAGCAGCAATTCCAGTCCATCATCCACTCCAGACATTTTGGGCATTTCCTCTGCTCCCTACAGTTGTTTCCCAGCCCCCTTGAGGAACAGATGGGTTTCCTGCAGGGAAATGATCCCCACTTAGATAATTTGACGTGCTAAAGACAGAGGAATAATTAGGGAGCATCCAAGGCGTAGCGTGGGAGTTCCACCTCGTTCCACACTCAACACAATTAGAGGAGCACACGCAGTCCCAGCCCTGGGAGAGGGAGTGGAGGGCAAAGGGAAGGAGAGGAAGGTTGACAGGTTTCTGGTGACAGAAGAAGTCACAGGAGCACAGGGAGCCATCCCTGCAGCAGGTCCAGGATTTCTGCCAAGCAGGGCCCAGGATCAGGCATATGGAGAAGGAGTTCAGGGAGAAATGAGCAGCTCTGGGTGCACAGAGAGCTCTGGTGTGTGCAAAACAGGCGCTGACACCTTCAGCCCCGGGCTGTGGTCACACAAGCACAACCTGTGCCTTAGGGGAAGACGCCCACCCTGGAAACTCAGAGGGCCCTGAGCTGCTCCCAGACACGCTGAGGTTCTGGGCTGTCACTCATTCCTTCAGAACTGCTGGAAGACAAGGCACAAATCCCAGCGCAGATATTTTTCTCTTTGCTGCTCAGCAGAACAAAGAGAAGTTTCTCCTACCTTGTCTCCAGTTCAGCTCATTATTCCAAGCAAAATCACTTCTTTCTCTCTGACAGATATCCAGAAACAGTAAACATTTACTGAGCAATTAAAAGAATATTTTATTCTGTGTCATTGCAATAATTATAATACCCTTAATGCTATCACAATGCACCTCTCTAATTATGCTATGCTAGACTAGCACTAATTATACACACAATAACCATCTCAGAGCTCCTTCCACACTCAGCTTACCAGCAGCACTGCTGAATTTTCCCCTCTTCCTTCACACAAGCCCCTCTCCGAAGGAGGATCTTGCAGAGCTTACAGGGAAGTGTAATAAGTGGTGCTGGCAACAAGGAATCATTTGCTAGCTCAGCTCCAAGTCCAGGGAAAGCCTCAGCTAACACCTGCAGCTTTTGTTTCTCACCTTTTTCTCGGCACTGGGGTCTTTCTTAGTGCCTTTAATGAAATCATTCTTCCCCTTCAGGTGTCGTTCGTACTCTGCAGGTGTCATGTCACCTTCTTCCATTAAGATGTGAGGCATGTGGGGCTCTGGAAATGCAAAGAATTGAGTGAGGAATAGCCTTGGCCAAACTTTGCATTTGGCAGAGATGCAGCCTGGAAAAACAGCAATATCCTTGAGCTTGGGGAGCACTTTGAGAGAGTCTGGAATTACCTCCTAAGGAAGCCTAACCCTGACAATATTCACAAAACCAGGGCTAATCCAGCTGTGCCCAGAGCTGCAGATGAGGGTCCCAGGATCAGCAGAGAGGGAGCAGAGCCCACCTACCGCTGGGATGGATGAGGATCTCCACGGGCCTGTCGAAGGTGTGTTTGTTGGCCAGGGTGATGACGATGCTCTTGGCGGAGTGAGCCGAGGGGTTGGCGTCTGCTCGGATCTCGTGGGTGGGGCTCTCGACGCCTGCCCAGGAAAACCAAGGTGCCGTTGGGGTTTGAGGGTTAGGAAGACCAGGGAGAAGAGATGACAGGGCGGCAGAGGACAGGAACCCGTGTTGGCATCAGCCCTGTGCTGGTAAATCCACCTCAGCAGAGCTAACTTGTCAAAATAGATCCCACACCGAGGGGCAGTGAAGGAGGAAGAGTGTGGATGTTGCCTTGAGGAGGTGATAGCCCATCCCAGTGCAGCAGGATGGCACTGGTGTTCCTACCTGCCAGCAGGCACGGCCCCCGAATCTCCAGGTGGAAGCTGAACTCGTACTCGAAGGGGTTGGTGGCCTCACTCTCCAGCAGCTGAGCCAGGCAGAACCTGCTCCCTTGATCCGGGCTCCCTGATCCACAGTGCTGCTTGTCCCTGCCAGTGAGATGAGCCCAAATAAACCCTGTGAACGAGTTCTATCCCCCCAGGATAGAGGTTTGCCAGAAGAAGAGCTTGCAGCAGCTCTCCAGCCTCCCAGGGTGACAACAAAGTCCTCCTTGGCCAGACCTGCATCCCCCTGGATCAGTCCCAGCCAGAGCCCACCCCTGGTTTTCCGTACGTTTGGAGCTGGTGGCTGGAAGGGCTGCTGGCATTCTCCAGGCTGGGCTGGGGGACCCTGGGGACACACACAGCCGGCAGAAGGACCCTCACAGCCCCACTGGGCGTAGTCTGCAGCTCAGAGGAGGTGCTGATGAAGATGGAGATGCTTTCCAGGGGAGGAATCATGCCCAGGTTAGCCACAAAAACAATCCTCTCCAGGTCCTCATCCATCAGGATCCTTCCTGCACAGAGACAGGACCACACCAGGAAGACATGGTGGCACAACAGTGGAACACATTCCCCCCATCTCTGGATCAAACACCCGAAGCAGCCCCCACTGCACACATCAGCACTGTCTAAAGAGCCCCAGCCTTCTGCATCACTCCTTTGGCTGCCCAGAAGCAGCAGTGCTTTCCAAAACAGATAAGACTGACATTTCTGGCAGGGACACAAGCACCACAACAACTCAGCCTTTCACAAGGAGCCCCCTCGATGCCACGGCATATGCCAGCCAGCCGCCCCCTGCCACCACCTCCCCGTTCCTCTTGCCATCCTTTTCTCCCCCACATTCCCTAAAACACCCTCCACCTCCTCACCTCTTCCACTGGGGAGGCTGCAGCTGTCCAAGCAGGTGTCATCTATCTTTGCTTTGTCTTTGATCTGCACCGTCACCACGCGCCGGGACACGGCCGCCTCGAAGCCCACGACGGCCGTGCCCTCATCCAAGGGGAACACAAAGAGACCTGCCAGCCAGGAGGGGCTTTAGCAACACCAGCTGCTTCCCTGGACCCACCAGCCAGCACCCTCTTGGCACTTCCCAGGGATTTTTCACACCTAAAAAATCAGTCTCGGGCATAATACACTTGGTTGCTCTTCCTACGAGCCTCTGAAGGTTTAAGGCATGCACAGAGACCCACCACTGCTACATGCCTGGCTCTAAAGTTCCCTTCCCAAGCTTTACTCCTTGAAACTTGCCTTCCAAAGCCTGGGGGTCTGGGTTGTGGTAGGTGAGCAGGGCTGTCATCCCGAAGGCGTAGCCGCTGACACAAGATGTCACCTCCGACGTGGTGAGGGGCAGCGGGGAGAGGGTCGCCCAGTTAACCAGCCCTGGCATCTTCCCGGGGGTCTGTCGGCGATGGTGGGGAGCTGGAGAGAGGTGGAAAGGTGAGAGTGAATGAGAAGCACCAAGTGCCCAAAATGTTTGTGTGCCACTGTCACCTCATGTTGTTTTTTTAGCAGTTCTGAGGACAGAAAGGTGAGTGACACTGGAAAGGACGAGACCTGGGCTTGGTGGCTCCACTAAGGGGATGGGGACAGAGCAAGACTTGGTGGGAACACACATGGTAAACCCATTTCTCATATCTCTGCTGGCACAAGGGATCAAACCTGCCTGGCTGGAGACAAGTGGCTCCAGAGATCTACACTCGTGTATCTCCCCAGCTCTCACACTGCTGGAGCCTGGGCAGAACAGATTAACACCCTTTTTTTATCCCTCTTGCTCCTCATTATCCATCCAAAATGACAACTTTCTCCAGGATAAGGCTAAGATCCTGAGAGTTTTCCTTTATCCTGTGGGAAGGAAGAGCAGGCAGGCAGTCAGGCATCCTCATCCTCGCTGCATTTCGGGGAGGTGCTGCCCCGCATCCACAGATCCTTCCTGCACAGGCTGACTCATCCCACGCTGTGCTCAGCCGAGACATTCAGATGCAAAGTGGCTCCTTCTGCCAATTACATTCCAACTCTTTTCCCCGAGCAGGTTTTCCTCTGTTCCAGCTCCTCTCCCCCAAGCCCGAGTGTTTTAAAGGAGACCTTTCAGGTGGCTTTCAGGGCCACATCCCGCTCCCCCGGGGCATCGGGAGAAGTTGCTAGGCAGCAGTTCTCCCCGGCTGGCTCTGCAGTGCTTTGTGCAGTGATTTACAAGGCCCAGGAGGAGCCAGAAGCACTGAAATACATCAGTTTCTCATTTCCTACCAGTCCTGCGTTATTAAAAACCACCTTTATATGCAAATGCCACGGAAGACGTGAGCAGCAGACATCAAGGCCACGAGCCCCACGAGCACTTGGGCAGGAAAACGGCGTTAAGAGAGGAAAAAGGGAGAGAGGTAGGGAGAGCAAGAAGGGCTGGCTGGGATGGGGGAGAGCAGCCAGGGAAACCGAGCAAAGGAAACAGCAGCAAGGATGGTGATGGAGGGCAGTAATCCCGAGGCACGCCTCTGAATCCCAGCCAACAACCTCTGCCATTCCCGATTTAATCCTCCCCTCCTGCTGCCTCGAGTGCTGCTCACGCCAGGGGCTGCCCAGGGAGGTCAGGGGATGCATCCCTGGGGTGCATGAGGAGATGCAGGAGCACGTCCAGCTCGGCTGTTCCAACACAGGAGCCCTGCCTGAGCCAGGGGAGCCCATTCCACACCGGGGTGCTCCAAGCCGTGCCAACAGGGATGTTGGAAAGTCAGGAGCTGTCAAGGCTCCACCTGCTACAGGGTCCCCTCTCTGCAGGACGTGGCAGAGGCCATCAGGACATCGGGAGGTGATTAAATGCCAGGTGGGGCACTTAAAGAGGGGGGGATTACTTTGCCTTAGGGAAGAAAGAAAGGAGGAAATAACAAGGTGAAGATGTTCTCTGTCAGCTTGGCACAACAAGAATTCATTATGGGCTGCCTGAGGCGTGAATTTGGGCTCCAGGAGCTGTGATTTTAGCTCAGAAGCTCCCTTGGCTGCAGAGACTTAGGGCAGAGCTATGGTTGAGATCCAAGCCCCTCACCTGTGGGAGACTGGGGACATGGCTCCCATGGGAACCACTCTGCCATCAGGGATTTCTGCACCACCTGGGCCAGGACAAGCACTAAGAGACCTTTGGTGGGATGCAGAGCCCTGTGCCATGTCCTGTATAAAGACAGCCAGGAGAGTTGCACCTTTCCCAGAGATCTCAGGGGTCCAGAGGAGCCTGCAATTAGCCCTGCCTGCTGTGCCAGCCAAAAAACCCAGCCCTACAAGGACAGGGAGGGCTTGGGGGGCTCTTCCCAGCAAAACCCCTGTGGATGGGGATGCAGCCAGCACAGCCATGGGGCTGCTCTGCACACATCGTGTCACCAACGCCATCAAGTGACTGCAGCATGGAAAAGGAGAGTGGGGAGGCTGGAGTGGGGGAGAGCAGTGGGAGAGCTGGCACCTCTCTCCTGTTTCCCCCAGGAGCCCATCACCAGCCCCCCAGCTGCTCCCCATCCTGCCTTTGCCACTCCAGGACCTGCACTCGGTCTCCATCCAGGTCCCAGGGCTGCACCTTCAGTACTCAGCTGGCAGGACGCTGCATCCCAAAAATTACCACCAGCATCACGGCAGC
>NW_021940578.1:2513703-2538095 GCF_001715985.3 Manacus vitellinus | reverse complement strand
CGGGCTCCAGCCCCTCCACGTGGCTGCGGGTGCCTGTCCCAGCAGTGCGAGGCTGGGGCTGAATTTTAAAGGATTGGGTTGGCAAATGCGTTCACGTGCCTGGAAAAGGGGGGGGGAATGCCTGGGGCGCTGCTCAGAACTGCCCTGGGTGTCTGTCTGTGTCTCTGAGCACTGATGTGCCCTCAAAAAAAAAAAATCTGTCTGAGCGCGTGGAGTAAAGACAGAGGCAGAATAATGCTCCTCTGAGGTGTATTTTCATGTATTGAATGGAAAAACAGAGCAAATTGTGAGCACACAGCCTGGCTTCGGACAGGACCTGACTCCCAGCCATGCCTTGGGGTCCCAGCAGTGCCACACCACGGGGGCTGTGGCACCTACAGCTGACAACAGGACAGGGAGAGCCAAACCAGGAGCTGGAATAAAAGCCAACTCAGCCACACCTAGCCCTGCTGCCTGAAGGGCAGATGTCCAGGGGCAGCCCCGGCTGCTTTAGCCCCCCAAGACATGAAGAGCCATGTGCAGCCCAGCCCTGGGGCCACACGGTGCGACAGATGCACTTTTGGGTTGCTGACTCGCTGCCCCGCCCTGCCCCAACCCCTGACCGGCCCCAAACGGGTTCCCTTGGAGATCACATCTCCAGGTCCGAGCCAGACCAGGGGCACATCCCCACTGCTCAGCGGGTGCCTGGTTTCCTCCAGCCGGGTAAAATATTCCTTCCTCTTCTTCTGTCTCAAGCAACACTGACATCCAGTGGCTGGCCAGGATGACAACAGTCGGAGTGCCCTGTGGAGATTTACAGGTGGACAGATCCGGACAAGGATGGTGACAGGGTGCCTGTTGCACCACAACCCTCCACCAGCATCCCTGGGCAATCCCCACGGGGAAGAGAATTCCCCCCTGTTTGCAATCCCGAGACGGGAGAAGCCCTGCACCTCCCAAACTTTCAGGGCTTTTAAGTAGAGTCACACTTGGGAATTTTCCCTGGTTTTCAAGGACAGCAGGGCTCAGGGAGAAGATGTGGGCATGCTGCTGAGGGACCCCTGACTTTACCTACCTGACCCACATCATCTGCAGGTCACGACTAAGACATGCAGGACCCCTCCAGCTGCTTTCCCCCAAAGCAGGAGGCTCAAACCTGGCCAGGGAACTGGGATCAACCCCCAAAACATCTCTAGGAAGCACCAGGACAAATGGTGTTTTCAAAGCATACACAGCACTCTCCTGTCTGGAAGAGCTAGGGATCCAATGGCAGACCTGTGGGAACTTCCCAGGAAAAGCTACAGGAGTTTTTCTCCCACCTCCAGTCTCCCCAAACCCCGAAATGCAAGCAGGGTATCACACCTGATGGGGAAAACGGAAAAACAACCAGTGCAGGCCCTGGAAGGGTGACAGCATGGCCCCCCACTGCCACAGAGGTGACAAAGGTTGCTGGGCAGAGACACACATCCCTTTGGGGTGCCCCCAAGGGCACCCCAAGGCCTTGGATATGGAGATTGGGGGAAGGTTGGGGAGCAGCTGCTCCTGCCAGCAGCTGGGTCCTCGTTCCCGGGGTGACGCAGTGCCAGGTTGGAACGTGACTGACAGCCCTGGCAGAGACTTTGGGATTTTGGGATCTGCCAGTCATACCCCTGGCAGATGTCTTGGGCCACCAGCCTGACCCCAGAGCTGGGTCTCAAGGATGTGGATTCACGCCCCAAGCCCCTTTCTAGAGCTGTCAATCACTCATTTCTGACACAAGGTTTAGATAACCCCTGCCTTGCCAGGCTTGCAGCTGGGGGAAGATCTCTGAGCTGAACCAGAGATATGCTGTTAGCCCAGACAACCCTCTGCTGGGCTAAAATTGCCAAACTCCATAACTGGAATGCGTCTGGATCCAAGGAGACACGTAGGGCCCTCAGGAGCAGCACAGCCCTTCCCCATCCATCCCTGCCCTGCCATGCCCCAGCCAACGTGGCAGATACAAGCCAGGTCTTGCTGCTTTGACCCTTACCGTTGAGATCAGCCCCCCTCACCCTGCCAAGGTCAGTCCTCCTTCCCCAAACAGTGTGTCCACAGCCAGGATATCCCACCTGGCTGCCCAGGAGAGCAAGAGCCTGTCACCTGCAGCATCACCCCCCTCCCCCATCCATCCCTGTCCTCTGCCTGCAGGGAGATGGAGAAAGCCACTACTGATGCCTGCACAATTTTGGGGAGGGATGGGACGCTCTGGGACTCACTATCCAGCTGGGAAAAGGCAAGGCTGGGAAGCAGCAGCTTTCAAAGTGTGGGCTTGTGCCTGCAGAAATATTATGACAGGGATCTCTTCAGTGAGCTGCTTTGTGCTGGGATCGTGCACAGCCTTGGGAAGTGACACACACACACACACAGACACACACACGCACCTCACACCCACCCCTGCGGAGCTAAAAAGGTGCAGGAGCAAACGGAGAGTAACCACTGTTTTTCTTACCTTTCCTGGGAGAGAGGAGGAGGAGGAAGGGAATGGGGGGGTTGGAGCAACTTCACCCACTCTTCCAGCCCCTCTGCGGCCGGGCTGGGGGGGCAGGAGGGACAGGAGGAATCCTGAAGGCGACAGGCACGGCTGCGGAGCGCTTTTGTCTCTGGAAGACAGGGAGTGAGGGAGATGAGGAGAGAGGAAAAGGGAGGGAGAGGAGGGAGCGCCGGGGCTTGGGGTGGGGGAGCGCTGCACCACCAGCCACCTCGGCAACCGGTGGCATCACCCCCCCGGACCCTCCCCACCGGCCAGCGGGGCTGGGGGGACCAGGGGGGTCCAGGGCGGGTCTGGAGTGGGGGAGGAAGGGTCTTACCGAACGGGCTGCAGCAACATGTGCCCCGGCGGCGAGGAGCCGAGAGAGGGTGTCTGGCTCCCCAAGGGGGGCGGTTCTGGCTCCCCAGGGTGGCTTTCTCGCCCCCCCACCGCCGCCCCACACTGTCCGGAGCTGTCTGAGTGACCACTATCATCATCATCATCATCATCATCATCCAGTGGAGCCATTTGTTTTGCCAGGGAGGTAACCATGACAATCCCCCTAAACACCCCGCCGGCTTCCCCTCCCCTCGCTCCCCTCCTGCGCCCGGGGAGGGAAGGGGCGAGGGACGAAGCCCACCTGGGTGGAAAAGACGCCCCCGAGCTGGGCAGGCTGGTGGAGAAAGGGGGCTGTGAAAGCCTTTTGCCCACCCCCATGATTTGCCTCCCCGGGGTGAGATTTTGCACAGCTGCTGCTCGAAGGGGGAGAATCCTTTGCATTCATTTCTGTTCTTCCTTTCCTCTTTTACGGGAAAGAAAGCACCCTAAAGCCCCCAAAAATCAGGGTGCATCATCCCTGACCAGCCTTCTCTGCAGCCCTAGGCCAGATCTCTCTGCCCCCCTTGCTGTTGTCCCCATTCCCATCTCAGCTCATCCACACTGTCATCCCTGGGAACACCCCAAAGCCCCTCACTGCAGCCCCCCACCCCTGGGGGTCTAAAGGGGACCCTCCCTAAAGGCAGAGGGGAGTGATGCTGTAACAGAGGGATGTCCTTGGTGGGGTACAGTCCCTGTCCTGAGCAACTTACACCTAAATGCAGGAAAACCAACTTGTAGGTGAATGGGGGAAACTGAGGCAGCAGGATTTGGGCACTGTCCCAAAGCAGAGCTGGACACCAAGCACACAGAGGGGTAAAGCTCCTCCTTCTCCAAGGTCACATCCATGTCATAGGACCAGGATCACCAGGCATCCATAAAGAATCCCAAGAAGGATGTGCTTTAGGGGAAATACAAGGAACTCTACAAGCAAATGCCCACCCAAGAGCTTTTTCCCTATCTGACTTCAGCCCTGAAGCTCCAGAATTTATGGCTCTTCCCAGACAGATGAGTCAGCCAAGGAGAAGCCTGTGTCCCGTGTTCCCAGCACCTGTAAACGTTTGTTTACCACGGCTTGTGGCTTCCAGGAAGAAAATAACATATGCCAGGAGAAAGCCTGGGATTCAAACCAAGAAATCTGGTGGCTGCAGGGTATTTATTTAGAAAATAAAGTAGGATCTGACATGGAGGATGAGGCAGGTGTGAGACCCTGGGAGAACAGACACAGAGTTGGTTTAAGGGTAATTAATATTTAGTGCTGCATCACCAAAGGCATCAATGTGATGTTCAAAAGTGCTGCCATGTCCCAAAACAGCTCACAGAGGCCTTCAGCTGGTGTTTATTCCTCCTCATCTTGTCCAGGTCAGCTGTGCCACCATGGATGAGGGCCACCTCCTCCCAGGGAGCAGCAGCTGAAGAATTAGGTGGGCACAACTGAGACAAAATTGGGGAGGAGGCAAGCTAAAAACAGAATTTGAGCTGACCAGAAGTGCCATCTCTAAGCTTGTGGCTTCCCCCTTTCCCCCAGACCCTTTCCGTTGTGGCCCCTTTTGTCTGGGAGGAATCTTCATCCATATTCAATTTTGGAGTCAAGGAATGATGCTGGGAGCAGTGGGAGGGAACTGGGAACACTGGGAGAGAACTGGTAGCACTGGGGGGAGTCAAGGAGTGATGCTGGGAGCAGTGGGAGGGAACTGGGAGCACTGGGAGGAGTCCAGGAATGATGCTGAGAGCAGTGGGTGGGAACTGGGAGCTCTGGGAGAGAACTGATAGCACTGGGGGGAGTCCAGGAATGATGCTGAGAGCAGTGGGTGGGAACTGGGAGCTCTGGGAGAGAACTGGGAATACAGGGGAGAGCCAAGGAGTGATACTGGAAGCAGTGGGAGGGAACTGGGAGTACTGAGAGGAGTCAAGGAATGATACTGGGAGCAGTGGGAGGGACTGTGAGCAGTGGGGGGAGTCAAGGAGTGATACTGGGAGGGAACTGGGAGCACTGGGTGGAGTCACCTCTCGCCTGGGGCAGCCCCAGGTGTGAACAATGAGGGTGATAAAGGGGTGGGACAGCCCCAGGTGTGGCCAGTGAGGATGAGGATTGCCCCTTGATTCTGGTGCCAGTTAAGGGTTTCAAATGGAAATGGCCTATGGGAGTTTCTTCTCAGGTGGATGTTGTGTCCTCTACTCTCACAGACAGCCTTTCAGAATCTGCTGCCTCCAGAAAACAGTCCTAGAAAAAAATGACAGTTCCGGGCATCACATTTCCCATACAGCCTTAAACTGCACAACACACATTGATGTTATGCTTTGTTTTTTCAGCTGCATGCACCCTTTGCATTTTTCCTCTTGCTGAGCCCAGCTCCATAACCTTAATCTGAAAACAAAACGGGAGAAAACAGTTAATTGGCTTCACAGTCACCTCGAAGGATCTCAACACCATGTGCCCTGGGGCTACAAGCTTTCCTTTCAAGCTGTAGGTACTCACACGTTCTTTCACTCTTGCAGGGATCCTGCACCTGAACTGGGTCAAGTGTAGAGATATTGGTCACAAAAGGTGCCTGCTCAGCAAGCTGTTACTGTCTCCACATTTAACTTGCCTCCTCTGACAAAAAGGAACAGAAGGTCAGCTCTGGCCTTCGCTTTGCTTTTGCAGCTTATAAACTGCACAGCAGGCACGGGTCTGTGTGCCCAGCTCTGTGTCCCCTCACACACCTTCTGCCTCACAGTTACAAAACTAAAACCAGTTCAGCAGCTGGTCCCCTAGAAAAGGTTCTAGAAGAAAAAGCCAGTGCTGGGGATTCACTCCTCCTTTGAAGGCGAGAAACTGCAGAGCCGACAAGGAGACGATTCGCCTTCCTTCCCACGTGTAGTGCAGGGTCACGTTCTTTCATCCTCGAGGAGCCAGTACCCAAAATTCAACCCCTGCGCTAACCAATGGTCCCAGCACAAGAAGCGCTTGGCTTTCACCGCTCATCAAACCACCACGCGATGGCGGTGTGGACTTGTGAAAGTCAGTGTCCCAGGGCTAAACCAGCTAAACTAGCCAAGTTCAAAACCTCGCCGCCCTCAAATGAACCGTGCCGGGACTGAAAGGTCTGGCTGACCTTCCACGTGCGAACTCTTATTTGCGCCGCGCTCGAGGGGCAACACGAGCTCCTTCCCAAGTATGTACTAGTAATTTTTTTTCCCCCTCTCTCAGAATCCAGCTACGGAATTGAAAACATCCGGCAAAAACAGAGCTCACAGAAGTGCCAGGAAAGAAAGCTGTTGCTGGCTCCACCTTCAGCTGCACCCGCCGAACTGCAGCACACCCCCCGGAGTCTGCTCCTTCGGCTCTCTGCACCATCGTAATCCTTCAGTCTCACAGTCAGGATCTAAAACTGAACCCCACCACTAGCTGCTCAGACACTCGGTGGACGAGGACAAAAAGCTCAACAGCTTGGCTTTTACATTCCCACTCTGGAGGTTCAGCAGCTGTAACTGATAGCACTGGGTACTAGGAAAAGCACTTCAGCTCACTAGGACACTCTAAACTGCCCAATGTGAGAATCCAAAAGTGCTTTCCCTGCCAAAGAGAGAAATGAAGACCCTATCTCAGCAGAAATGTGATCCCCCCCTCCAAAACAGAAAATATCCAGGGATTGTTCCCATACAGAAGTGCCAGAACCCTGGGCATTAACTCCCCAAGGCATCTGCACACCCACACTGGGGAGAGCTGCTTACATTGCCCATAGTAAACAGACTCCCAAACGTTGCAGAAGACCACCTAAAAAACTGAAGATGCTGGGAGGTTGCTCCCACACCAAAGGTGCCAGATAGAAAAACTATTGCTGTCCCTTTCATCCCCTGGGCACCCAATTCTTTGCAGCACAAGCCCCAGGACTGTGTGTTTTTATGAAGAGCACTGTGACCCCTTTGCAGAAGGTTAACTCCAAAATCTGGACACCCACTCCATCGTTGCAATCGTCGGGGGATTGCTCCCACACATGTCCCAGGACAGAAAGCTGCTCCTGGCTGCTGCAGCCTCTGACCTGCACCTGAAGCACTGGGATTACCTGCCTTCCTCCCCGTGTAAAAGCACTGGGACACACTTTCAGGAGTCCAGACCCAAAAGTCAGATACCACCTCCAACACTGCCAACATCCAAGAATTGCTCCTACACAAAGGGGGCAGGCCAGGGGAGAACTGTCTTGCTGCTGTTTGGCTCCCCATGGTACCACAAACAGTGGGACTACATCCTTTGCTTCCCAAGGAAAGACACTCTAGTGATTCACTTCCTGAACCCCACCCTAGAAATTTGGAGCCAATCCTCAAAAACTGTATACACCTTGGATTTTCTACACCAGAGGTACCAGAACAGAAAGCTGGGGCTGGTCTTTATGTCCCCTGGGTAGCCCATCCTCTGCACCTGAAACACTGGGCCCAGCTGTTTTCCTTCCTTTCTGCACCTCCCTTGCATTACCTTACATATCACCTTTACTTAACTGCCCCTTTCTTGCCTGGCCTTTCCTTGCTTTACCTGCCCTTGTTTGACTTCCATTGCCTTGCCTACCCCTCCCCTGCCTTGCCTAACTCTTCCTGGCCATCCTTTGCCTTGCCTTGCCTCTCTCTGCCCATCTCTCCCTTCCTTGCATTGCCTTCCCTACCCATCCTCTGCCTTGACTTGCCTACCCCTCCCTATTCTTGCCTGGCCTATTTTCCAGGTGTTACTGTTAAGCAGGGAAAGTGTGTGGGGGGAGTGCTCTTGGCTTGGCCAGAATAAATATTAATGTCCAAAAAAGTCATGAGAATGGCTATGGGGCTTGGACATAGGGTTTAGGGGAACAGGGAGGGGTTTTCTGGGGCTGGAAATAGGTGTGTGTGGAGGGGGGCTAGGCTGTGTTTTAAGGGAACAGAGGTGGATTTCAGCAGGGCTGGGGATGGTTTATGTTGGGCTGGAACTTGGGAGGTGGGGATGGATATTTTAGGGTTCGGCGGGGTTTTGGGAAACTAGGGAGAGGTTTTGGGGGGCTTGGATGGGTTTGGGGGACAAGGGATTGGGTTTGGAGGACTGGAAAATGGTTTGGGGGGCTGCATATGGGGTCATGGGGGACCTTGGATGGGTTCAGAGGACCAGGGAAAAGGGTTTAGGAGGCTGAAAATGGGTTTTCAGGGGGCTGGGAGGGGTTGGGGGGGGGGCTTGGATCCATTTTGGGGGGACCAGGGATGTGATTTTGGGTTTGTGGGTGGATTTTGGGAGAGCAGGGCTGGATTCGGGGTGTCCAGTGCTGGGTTTCAGGGGGTTCTTCCACCCGGGCTCCTTCTGCTGTGACATCACCAACAGAAGGTGCTGCCATGGTGGTGCTGGAACCCCCAGCGTTGCGAGAGCAGGTTGGGACAGTTGAGTGTCCCCAGTCCCCGCTGGGCACTGAACGGTGGGATCCTGAGCCCCTGGCGAGGAGCTGACCCACCATGGTGACACTGGTGGTAGGTGCCGAGTGCTACGACCTGGTGGCCACGGTCGGGAAGGGGACCTTTGGGCAGGTGACCCAGGGGCAGCGCAGGAGCACGGGGGAGATGGTGGCCATCAAGATCCTGAGGAACCATGATTACAACGGCCAGACGGTGAGGAACGAGCTGAGGCTGCTGCAGGCCTTGCGGGAGGGGGACGCGGAAGAGTCGCACGTCGTCCGTTTCCTCGAGTCCTTCAGCGACACGGTCTGGACCTACCTGGTCTTCGAGCTGCTGCAGCAAAACCTCTTCGATTTCCAAAAGCAGAACAACTTCTCACCGCTGCCCGTCCGGCACATCCGAACCATCGCGGCGCAGGTGCTGGCGGCGCTGGTCAAGCTGAAGGAGCTCTCCATCATCCACGCTGACCTCAAGCCGGAGAACATCATGCTGGTGGACCACCTGCGCTACCCGTTCCGCGTCAAGCTCATCGACTTCGGCTCGGCTATCCTCCTCCCCGAGGTCTACCGCGTCCAGAAGCCCTACATCCAAACCCGCTTCTACCGGGCACCGGAGATCTTGCTGGGGTTGCCCTTCTGCGAGAAGGTGGATGTCTGGTCTTTGGGCTGCGTGATGGCCGAGCTTCACCTGGGCTGGCCGCTCTACCCCGGCAACAACGAGTACGACCAGGTGCGCTACATCTGCTCCACCTTGGGACTGCCCCGGGCCGAGCTGCTCTGCGCTGCCCAGAAGACGCAGTCCTTCTTCCGACAGGTCCCATGCTCTGTCGGCACCTGGCAGCTCAAACCGCCGGGGAAGGTGATGGCAAAGCCGATGGAGAGGAGGGTGCATGTCTTTTCCTCGCTGGATCAGTTAGCGGCAGTGAACCTCTGCCTGGTGTCTGATCCCGACCAGGAGGAGCTGGCCAAGCGCTGTGACCTGTATGCGATGGTGGAGCTGGTCAAGAGGATGCTCACCTGGGACTCGCGCGAGCGGATCTCGCCCAGCGCTGCCCTCCACCATCCCTTTATCTCCATGCAGGAGGTGAAGTCCCGCTTTGAGGCCACCCGCTACTACCAGCTCAGCCAGGAGGACCTGAGGGCATCCCGTAAGGATTCCAGCAGAGTCCAGATCTTCCCTGGCATGGAGAAAGGTGCCTTCATCCCCACTGGCCAGGGTGGCTTCCAGAAGGCCATTGCCCAGCCGGGTGGGCTCAGCCTGGCTGAGCTGGCTGGGGACACCAGCAGCAAGAACCAGCACGACATCTGCCAAGCCCCCATCCCCCCGCACTGCAGCAGCCAGTGCCACCAGCATCACTGGTGTCCCAAGACGGAGCCCAGCAGCGGTCACTTGACTGTGCTGGGGTGTCCCAGCAGCGTGGAGCGGCACGGCCACTGCAGCGGCCCGGTCGTCGGTGGCATCGCGGAGCAGAACCTGCGTGAAAGACGGTACAGCTCATCCCGTGCCAAGGTACAGGCACAGGGAGGGGGCTCCTGGGCACAGGCACTCTGGGACAATGGGTGCTTGGGATCCCTTGGGTGCTTGGGGTGCCTGGTGCCCCACGTCCCCTGGTGCCGCACGTCACGGGTGTTCAGGGTCCCTGGTGCCCAAGGTCCCCACAGGGGAGGAGGTAACACTCACCCCCTTCCCATGCTTTGCCCCCCCTGCAGAGAGCTCTGGTGATGCGGCGTGACCCCTGGAAGCCCTCAGGGATGTGGAAAACAGGCTCCGGGATGACGACCCAGTGTCCGGCACGCTTCTCCTGCCACAGAGCTGGTGACATCCTCAGCACCACTGAGCCCCCAAGGCAACCCTGGCACACACCCTGGCAGCCCAGAGCTTGCAGGAGATCTTCCTCGTCCTCATCCCCAGGCAACCCAGCCACCAAAACCCAGCACCTTGCTGGTGGAGACCACGGCCAGGGCTGCACCAGGACACACTGTGCCAGATGCTCCCGGCTCTGTTTCTCCCACTGATCCCCCAATAAATGGTTTTTGCCAAAACCCGAGCATTTCAGCTGATTCTTTGCAGGGGAGGTTTGGCAGGGCCCAGAAGTGACCCCAGGATTCCAGGCACCTCAGCACAGGGGGGATGGTCACTGTCCTGGTCCCATTGGCTGGTACAAGCCAGATGCCATTGGCCTCCTTACCCATCTGGGCACACCTGATCTCATGTTCAGCTGGTGTGTGCCCAGATGGGCAGGCAGAGGAGCAGGCAGGGCTCCCTGGCCGGACCAGCACCACGGGCTGCGGACAGAGCACGGTCCTGGGGGTCAGTGCTCTGCTTTGGAGACCCCAAGCCGCCCCTATGGGATGGGGACCGGACACCCCCGGACACTCCAGACACCCTGGACATCCCGGACACCCTGGACATCCCGAACATCTCGGACATCCTGAACAGCCCAGACATCCCGGGACACCCTGGACACGGCCCGGACACCGTCCAGACACCCTGGACAGCCCTGGACACCCCGGACACTGCCCGGGCATCCCGGACACCCTGGACACGGCCCGGACACCCCGGACACTGCCCGGGCATCCCGGACACCCTGGACACGGCCCGGACACCGTCCAGACACCTTGGACAGCCCTGGACACCCCGGACACTGCCCGGGCATCCCGGACACCCTGGACACGGCCCGGACACCGTCCAGACACTCTGGACAGCCCTGAACACCCCGGACACTGCCCGGGCATCCCGGACACCCTAGGCATCCCAGGCATCCCGGACATCCGGATACGGCCCCGGGCCCTCCCGCTGCCCGCCCACCCCGTCCCGCCCCCCTGCCCGTCGATTCCGCTTCCCACCGCCTGTTCCCCTTCCTAGCGAGGCGTTCGCGATGTCGGCGCTGCGGCGAACCCCAACAACCCGGTGGTTTCTCTTCGATGTCACCATCGGCGGGCAGGTGGGGGACTGCGGGGCGGGCGGGGTGTCGGGGGGCGGGGGGGTTCCGGGGGGCCCCGGAGGCTCACCTGGCCCCTCTGTTCCCCCAGGAGGTCGGCCGCATGAAGATCGAGCTGTTCGCCGATGTCGTCCCCAAAACGGCGGAGAACTTCAGGTGAGGAGCCGCTGCCCGTTCCTGCAGCCCGGGCCGGGGCTGCCAAGGCTTTTCGGTGCAGGAATGGTTTTTTGGTGGCACAGTGATTACCTGCCCTCCCTCCCCGACCCGATGCACCTGCTCTGCTTTGCGTCTCTCTCCTTACCAGAGATGCTGTGCGGTGTCCTGGTCCCCCAGGGGAGCCCGTCTGACTGCAAGGGGAAGGACTCCAGTCCCCCCTTCCTCTGCGGAGCCTCTGATGTGCCCGGTGCACGCAGAACAGGCAGTGCCTTGTGCCATGGTGGAGGTCTCCTGGCCACCCAGTTCTCCTGCAGTCAACTAAGGGATGCACCGTTTGGAATCCCATTTCCATCAGAGAGATGGACGTACCCTGTTCTCTGTCAAGCACGGTGCCTGCCCCACATTCACCATCTCTTACAACCTTGCTGTTAAATCTCTGACCTCCTCACCAGAGAGGGCACAGAATATGTTTTGAAAAGGCAGGGGAGAGGAGCAGCCAGTTCCTGTTTTACTGGGGACATCCCTGATGCAGTAAGGAAAGTCCTGTGTGCCAGTCAGTGCAGCCCTCGGTGCCCTCAGAGTTCACATGGGCCTCACACTCTGCTCTCTTTTTTGTTTTCCAGGCAGTTTTGTACAGGTGAATTCAGGTAAGTGGGTTCTAGTGTCCTTTTAAGTGGCCCACTGGAGAAAGAGGGGCTGGGTGAGGTGGAAGAGGGGCTCGCCTGGAAGTTTTGCATGTTGTACTAGTACAAAATGAAAGGGTTACAGAAATCTGCTCTGAGGAAATTGTGAGGGGCTCTGTGAGTCACGCAGGTGGCAGGTTTTCCCTTTTGGATGTGACTTTTCGTGCCCAGGTGGCTCTAAAAAGCCCTATCTGCAAAACCCACCTGCTCGTGCTGCACACTGCAGTGGGATCCTGTGAAGATGATGGTGTGGGTGTTGCAGGGTACCCAGTAATTTCTTGTGCAGAACCCATTTGAGGCTTCCTTTTGCCTCCAACAGCAGGAGCTGAGAGGCTGCAGCTCTTGATTGTATTTCAAGGCATCTCCTAATGCATGGGGCAACCTTTGGGGCTCCGAATTCTTGTGGGGGTTTTGTGTTTGGATATCCAGTAAGTTGAAAGGGTTTTCCTTTTTACTTCTTTACAGGAAAGATGGTGTCCCTATAGGTTATAAAGGAAGCACTTTCCACAGGTAATTCACCTACTTTTTAGGCACTAAATAGCATCCTGAGCCAGATGGGGTTTTGGGACCTACCTCGAGGCGTTAGTGGGTCATGGCTAGTGTCATCCTCCTGTGGCTTTGGGGGATCTGGGGGTGCTGTCAGGGGTGTATGCTGGGGTCACTGGGAGGAGTCCCCTGTTCCTGGTGTGCTACATCAGAGATCACTGTCTGGCATCTGTCACCCGATCACTGTCCCTGGTCAAACAGCAATGGGTCCCAAATGGCCTGATATCAACCACTGATTTGTTGCAGATTTTGGGCTGCAGCACTCACAGACTGTTAACTTCTGTTGCACAGCGAGGCAGAACTCCTTTTTACCTTACACTGAGCTTCCTGAGGTCTTTGTCTGCTGAGAACTAAGTGCTGTTTTACTTCTTTAGGGTAATAAAGGATTTCATGATCCAAGGAGGTGACTTCGTAAATGTATGTACTCCTGCATCCCTTTTGTCCTTTTCCTACACTGTATAACATGCAGCTGTTTCCAAGGGTCCGTGCTGATTTATGGGATCTCTTCCTTTTTTGGGGTGTGCAGTAGTAACTGGAGGTGTCCTCACAGCATTGCTGCCATCTTACTGCAACAGACAATAATGTACTTGAAAAGAAATCTGGAGCCTTGGGTGAACATAATTTCTTCTTCCCAAAATAGTGCTGGAGGCTTTTAAAACTTGCAAAGGTTTTTTTTTTACCGTTTTCCTTCCCTCTTCTGTTGTCCTCTCCCAAACAACAAAGCCTTGGATTTTTATTAGCTTTGTAGAGAGACCCTAAGTACAGAACCAAGTGCCTAGTACAAGAGGCCTTTTGAATCAAAACTAACTTTTTGTTACTGAATTGTCTCGAAATAGAAAAGGGTTTGTGCCCAGAGTGGTGGTTGTGTCTGGCTTGGGTATAAGCAGAGTACAGGAGGAAGGCTAAAGGGCCACAGGATTTCTTCACTGTCCTGGGACCCAGTAAAATTACTTAATTTCTGAAAGTGTTTCAAAATATGAGGGGACTGATAAAGACTTTTTTAATATAAAACTTGGTTGTATGAAGGTCACTGAGAGAACAGTGGGTGGCTCAGCCACACCAGACTCTGAGGTAGTTGCTTATTGTGACACTGCTCAGACGTCCCAGTGGGCTTTATTACTTCCCCTGCAGCTCAACAAGCTTTACAGACTGCTCCAGTATTTGGTATTTATACAGTATGTTTATTACAAAGCCATTTGGGGAGCAAGCACAGTCCCACTGACCCCTGAGACATGGTGTAAGCTCCTATCTCAGAGCCAACAGTTCAAGTAAGCCACAAAGAACGGGAGAAAAAGAAGCAAGAGCTGGGCAGGCAGAGCAAAGGATGTGGTGCTGCATGTGGTGTATTACTGGCATTTTTTGTTAACTGTTAAGTTTGGCCTAATAAAGATCAGGTGTGTTAAGCAGAAAGACAAGAAAGGGAGAGGGGTTGCAGCAAGGCAGAAGAAATGGGACTGAAGCGACACAGAAAGAGAAAATCAACAGAGAAATGGAATTAACTATCAGAATAGTAAATTTAAGTGATTGTGCCAGAGATACCTCTACAGCTTTCCCTGGAGCACTCCTCACTGCAGCATTTTTAAGGCTATTCTGTTGAAGGGTCCCTGCTCAGTCCTCTGGCATCACACAGGAGTGTTCTGAACTTGTGGGCTGTCAGAACTTACAACCTGCAGCAGTCGCAGCCCACGCTGCTTTCATTTAGAAGTGAGTGCTAGGGCTAGTGAGATCTGAGTGCTAGGGCTTATAGTTAAGTACAAGGTGTTTGGACTTGGTGGAAAGAACAGCAAAACTAGAAAATCTATGTTTTAGAAACTGCAGAACAGGGAGATTGCTTCCCTGTTTCCAGTAAAGTCACAGAAAATAAGGTGAAATACGTAAACCCACCTCGAGCTGACTTTTTCCATGCAACCACTTCTGCTTTCCTTGACATACCAGCCTATACTTCTGTGTCCCCTCCCTTTTCCCTGTGAAGTCCAAGTGGGTCTGTACCAAGCAATCTGCAGCCTCCACCTCACTCTGGGAGGCTTGGACTTAAGGCTTACCACCCCCATGGGTTTTTGCCAATGTATGGATGGTGAACGATGAACTGTGTAATTAGAAACCAGTTGCTGTTCCTGTTCAGAAATGAGACACTGACTGTGTTCACTGCTGGTGTATATAGATGGCAGTACAGCATCCACTTTGGGCTGAGTTTGACCCCTTCCTCTTGCTTGGGGTTTTTAAATTTAATTTTTAAATTGAATTGTTCTGCAGCAGTTGCTACAGAACAAATACTGTGGCTGACTGGGCACTTCTCTCGTGCAGGGAGATGGCACTGGAGTAGCCAGTATATACAGGGGTCCTTTTGCAGATGAAAACTTCAAGCTGAAACACTCTGCTCCTGGCCTGCTCTCTATGGTGAGTGTGAAATAATGACATTACAGACTGAAAAGCTTTTGGTACCTTCTCTGTGCCTAAGTGTATACTTTATTTGCTGAACAGCAGAAATCTCCACCATTGGGTACGAGGTCTGGAAGACCTGCTTTGTAACTACTAGTCAGAAGGCTACTCATGGGTTAATATCTTGAGTAACTCAGTAATCCTGATCCTGCATCATCCTTTCTTTGTTGTGTGTTGGAGCTCTGGGACAGGCTTGGCTTGATCAGCTTTCAGAAGAGCTTGATTCTTACAGTTTTCTTACGGTGGTGAGTGGTGGTGTTTTCTTCTTCCCTAACACTGTTATCAAACGCTGACCTGGCAAGGATGAAACAGAGATATTTGGGAGTTCCAAAGCCACAGCAGTGTAACTATGGTATCTTTCATAACAGACCTTCCTGTTCAACAGAGTAAAGAAACTGCAGCCATTGCATGTTGTCTGGTAGGAACAATACCCTGACTTTTGGAAGAGGAAGCAAATGGAGCCAGTCCTTCAGTGTTCCTATCCACAACTGCTTCTTCTCCAGCTCTTTCAGCCGCTGTGACCTTAGAAATGCTTTGGGCATTCATCATTTGGATTAGTCATTCACCCAGTTCAAAACATGACCCAAAAAGTGGTGTCATGGCACAGCTAAGCAGCCAGTGTGCTGTGGTGTGGGAGAAGGAATCCACTCCAGTATTGCCAGCTTTGTGTTAAAGTGGTCTGGCTCTGAAGTCGTTTTGCTGGATCAAACCATGGATGCCAGGAGCCATGGATCCCAGCTGGATTCTTCTGAAGCTGGCTAGCAATAACTAAAAAAGCTGAAGTGAGCCTGTCCTCTGCAGTCCTGCAGCTGCAAAACTTGCCCAGTTCACTTGTCAGCACAGAAATATGCTTTAGTAGCTCCTGGTTGTCAGTACTGCAGATGGACTTCAGTGCTGCAGAGATGTTTTCTTAACAGAGTGCAAGTGCTCTGGGTGTTGCACTCAGGGGTGAACTGAACTTCACATCTGCATTCCACTTTTCCTGGGAGCCCTGTGCCAATATGATCATTACCTTTCTCATCCTGATCATTGGAACAGACACCTTTTTTTTATTTTTATTCTGAGAAACCCTCCCAAATAGCAGAAATCAACTGCTTTTTTTTTTCCCATGGTTCCTGGCTTTCATTTTTCTTTGGGACAAAGCAGCCAATAAGCACTTGTCATCAAAAAGTCCAGCCTTCTTTCAGGAGTGTGCTCTAGAGCCTGGACTTCAGCACAGGCTTGTGCTGAATATGCCTTTGTAGAAATATAATAAAAAGTTGCTGACATGGCTCTTGCACACACTGGCGTGACCAGATGTGTGTCTTGCTTCCTTTGGTTTGTGTAGCAGAAAGCTAAAAATAAGCTGGTCTAGAGCAACAGCTCGCTCTTATGTGAGATGTGTCTGCCTTCAGTTTTTACCAGTCTGAAATTGTAGATTTGTCATGTTTTGCCACTCTCAACCCCCAGGCAAACAGTGGCCCAAGTACCAATGGCTGCCAGTTCTTCATCACGTGTTCCAAGTGTGACTGGTTGGATGGGAAGCATGTTGTGTTTGGTGAGTACCTGCAGCAGAGTTCTGGAGTGGCAGCTCACGGGCATCCCTGTGGGGCAGCTGTTAAAATAAACTATATAGAGAATTATGGAATCTCCTCAGCTGGGAGGGACCCACAAGCATCACTGTGTCCCACTTCTGGGCCTGCACAGGACACCCCAGCCATTTCACTCTGTGCCTGAGAGCATTGTCCAAACACTCCTGGAGCTCTGGCAGCCCTGGGGAGGCTGTTCAGTGCCCAGCCCCCCTCTGAGTATGGACTGCTCATTCTTCCCTTCTTGCTTGTGCTAGTGCTTGCTTGTGCAGCCTGATACTGTGATGGATCATTGTTGAAATGAATCATTTTTTTCCCAGGTTAGCTTTAATCCAGATCAGTTCTGTGACTGTGTTGCTACACAAATCCTTGTGCCAGTGCAGGCAGCACAGATCAGTCAAGGGATCCCTTTCTTTTCCACTGTCAGAGAGGACTGAGCTTTCAGCAGAGTTTTTTGGACAGTAATTCTGTGAAACCACATCTGCTAACTTGCATTTACTGCTGCTTGAGCTGTAGGAATTCCAGGCCAGCCTTAAGCTGATGTCCTACTTACTGCTCCCCCTAATTCTTAAGTACCACTGATGTTGCTCATTGCCAGGTTTGCATCATTACAGGGGTTGTGTTGCTAGAGAGGCAGTTTGTGCTGGTGGCAGTAGGTCTCAAACCCCAGATTTCTACACAGACCACCCCTGCCGTGGGAAAAGGCAGCTAATCTGTGCTGAATGTGGAAAATGTTTGAAGAGGGATTGTTTCCTTTATCATTTTAGAGATCAGTAACAGACTCTGCAGTGCCCAATAGCTACACACTGCACAAGGCTTTTCAGGAAGGACAAAAATGCACCTATCTGTGATGGGTGGGGGGAGCCAAGGTAAAAACTGTCCATATTGAAGTGGATAAATTTTCTCATTCTAGGTAAAATTGTCGATGGGCTGTTGGTCATGAGAAAAATTGAAGTAAGTTTGAACTTGCCTGTTTCTCCGTGAATTGGAAAGTGATGTGCAGGATTAACAAGAGTTGTCCTGTTCTTTCCCGCTGTCTGTTTACAGGATACCAGGGAATACCAGTGTTGATAGCTGGTATTATCAGTTGTCATCGTTGTAACGTGGCAGGAAATCTGGTGAAGCGCAGGCTGTGTGGGCTGGCTTTGGAAATGCTGGTGTCTCGTGGCTCCGAGAGCGGAAATCGCGTTCTCGGGGCTTTATTTGCTTTGCCTTTGTTCAGGAAGCTGAACTAAAAAGTTGTTCCATCAGCAGCTCGGACAGGAGTGTGAAACGTCTCACTTCTGTGCCACTGCCTGGGATTATTCAGTGGGTGCAAAATCATCAGTTCTGCTGATCCGTGATCAGCGTGTTTAATAAGAGAAAATTAAACTAATCTCCTGGTGGGCTTCCAGGAGCTGAAGATAAACTCGGTCAGGGTGGTGATTGCTGCCAGTGTCGTGTGTGGTGTCACGGCAGGGTAATGAGTGGATTTAACCAACAGCAGTGAGTTCTTGGAGACACTGACTCCATGGCACACACGTGGGATAACGTGCAGGAGAGCCTCTAATCCAAAAAGTGGGGCAAGCACGGAGCTGCTGGGTGTTGGAAGGAGCTGTACAGCATGGAATAGCCTGCGTGCTGCTGGCCCTCTTGGCCAGAAGCATTGCTGGAGGGTTGTGGTGAGCCTGCTTTGGGCGTCGCTGTAGTGAGAGCAAAGTAAAGGAAATTTGAGACTCAAGGAAGAGCAGCTGAGTCCAGCATATTGAGTGGTTCAGAATGAGGGTGGCTATGTCACTGTCCCTTCCCTTTCTGTATGAATACAAGTTTGTTTTGCTTGTGGCAGCTGTTTTTAGTAACTGTGAAAGATTTGAGCCAGAGCAGCCTCAAGTGACATGATGCCTGCTGCATTTCATGAGGGGCTCTCCAGTTTTTGCTCTGTTCCTTCCCTCCCATTCAGAGGACCAGCCTCTGGTCTGTGTCCCAAACCTCTGCACACAGAGAGAACTCACCAGCTTATGGCTGGGCCCGTTGCCAAAATACATAACGGTGCTTCTTTGTTCCTCAGAATTCCCTGTTTCCCGTGTTACACAAACATCTCTTAGCCAGTCTTCCAGGACATGTCACTGGCTGGGTCTGCTGTGCTTTTGTGAGGTTTAATGTTCATTTGTTTGTCCCCAGAACGTGCCTACGGGTCCCAATAACAAACCCAAGCTGCCAGTTGTGATCTCTCAGTGCGGGGAAATGTGAAGAGCAGTGCAAGAGCAGTGTGGTAAGTCTGAGTCTTCCCAGGGACAGTGCCATGACCCCTGGGCTGCTCTGCTCCTTTACAAACACCAGAGGCAGCACAGCAGAGAGGAGATTTTGCAGGGGGAAGGTGGGGTTGTGGGAGCTCTTCCTTGGATGGAGTTAGACTGCCTCGAGGCCTCAGCTTTAGAAAGTGAATGAAAGGCACCTGCAGCAGGAATCCAGCTGGCATTAGCTGGGCTGGCATTACCCAGGCAGTCTGGGAGGGGGGGAGGCCTCACTTTGACCTGCAGGTTGGAGAACTCTCCAACTACTGCAAGAAGCAAAGTATCCATGGGTGGGGCAGGCAGGGATCAAGAAAAGGAGAGGAGAAAGGGAGGACCTGCCTCCTTGCTCAGTACAGCTGTAGGACCCCTGCCACTGAAGGACCAAGGAATTATCATCTTACACAGTCTTACCTTAACTTGAAAAAAATACCACTGTCCTCATCTGAAGGGAGATGTCTCCACTATTTACTATTATTCAGGCTTCTTTTTGATTAAACCAATAGGCTCAGGCTAACATACAGAATTCCATTTCCATTTGTCTGCTCACTTTGCTGTAAAAAACTCAAGTATTTAAACAAATCTCTCTAGATTTCAGTGTGTCAGGCTGCAGCTTGTCAAAAATCTGTATTAGCCTTATCGTTGCTCATTTTTTCCAAACTTCAGCAGGCAGGCAGGCTCTGACAAAATCAAATCCCCGCAATTTTTGATCCTCCATTAAATGATTTCCAAAGACAGCTGGAATTGCCCACGAAGACACATCCCTGCTTGCATAAGTAAAGTCTTAGAGATCTGCAGCACTTCAGAATCTTGGGAGCTCCTGCTATTTGATGAAGTGACAACAGGGAATGTAATCATTCTTCCATTCCCCTGATACTTCTGGTGGCATTTACAGGCTTTTGAAGATAAGGACAGCCTTGCTAACATGCTTTTTTGCAGGTTGGCAGAGCTGTGCTGATGGGCTGGGTCCCCTTTAGGGTTGTCCTCAGGCCCAGACTTGTTGATCATTTCAGTTTGGAGTACAGGATCTCTGGCCAACGTCCACTTTGAGCCTGGAAGCTTTTCATTCCTAGGTACAAGGCTGGTGCCACCTTGTGCATTTCCCAGCCAGGTCTTAGGAGCAGCCTTGCTGCACCCTGATGGCTGAGCTGCCTGGGGACAGGGATGGCTTTTGCCTTGCCTGAGGTCTGACAGCCACATCAGCTACTTGTCAAGATCCCTGAAAACCAGCTGGGGGAGAAACAGGTTTTAAGGGTTTTAAGTTTGGAGGTAGATACAGTTGCCCGACAGGCAGAGCAGGAGGACTCCTGAGTTCTCTGGCTGATGGAAGCTGGTGTGTGCAGCAGCTGGCACTCCCTTAAAATCGCCGTGTGGCCCCTGGGGTCACTGCACAGGCCTGCTGTCCTAGGATGGGTTGGGAATGGCTGTCCAGCATTTTGGACCTGTTTCCTTATTCCTTTCAGTGTTCCTTCACCAGTGGTTAGACCTGTGCTGGCTCTGTGCAATTCCATCTCCAGCTGGCTCCCACAGTGCCCGCAGGCCAGACCCACGCTCTTGATGTTCTCCTGAAATGATTTGATAATGGGCATCTTATATTTTTATTTTGTTCTTTTACATTTTGAAATGTAAATAAAGAATTTTTTTTTTTTTAAAACATGTATGCAGTGCACATCAGTTAACATGTGTGGGAATGAATTCTTCTCCAGGTGAGAAGGGCTGTAGCCTCTTCAGCAACATTCATTTTCCCTGGTTTGCTCAGTTGGGAACATTTACTCTGTTATTGAGGGAGAGAAAGGATGAAAGGAGCTTTACAGAGCTGTGCTGCACCAGGTAACTAAGGCTGCCTGGCTGGCAGAGAGGTTCATGGCATCTTGGGAATCTCCAGAACCTTTTTGTGTGCAGCTTTACTGAGGCACACGGAATTGGTATGGCACAGATTCCATTACTGTGAGTGAGTGCTGGGCTCTGAGGTGAGTTCTGATGTAAACAAGTGTTTGTCAGCCATCCCCAGGACGTGGTGGCACGAGGCCATCGGGCTGTTCCACACCACAGGGTGTTGGAGGAGTTCACCCAAGTGCTATAAGGGTGTTAGAGCAGAGCTGTAGGCTGGGAAACAGAGGATGGTGATGCTGTGGGAGTGAAATTGGGGCTTCTTGTCCTGTGTGGTGCAGAGGGCCTTAGGCTGTAGGTTGGTGGAAAAACTGCCTTTCTTCACCCAGAATGGGGCTGGCAACTTGCCCACCTGCAGCACTGGGCTCCAGTAGGAGCTTCTCATCCAGCTGTTTAAAGGTAAAGGAGTTAGGGGAGAGTCTGTTCTGTCACATGCAGGTGCTTCATCCCATTCTGAGAGGTCCCATCCCTCCCTGGGCAGCAGGTGTGGGGTGCACTCTGTGCCTGAGCTGGGTGAGCCCACTGGTGACGTGCCAGAGGAAGGTCCTGCAGTTTTGGCTGTGCTCTTTTCTCTCCTGGCTCTTTGAAGTGCTGGCAGCAGGCTCTGGCTCTCAGGACTCCCGTGTCCTCGTTCCTGGGATTGCACAGCTGCTGAGGACACACTTCTCTGCAGCCCAGGGCATCTCACCTTGCACCTGCAGAACATCAAGTGATAAAAGAAGCACAAACACACCAGCCCTTTCCTCCCCAGCCCCACAAATGCTTTGCAGAGGGCTCTCTCCTGTGAGAGGAGGGTCGGAGGTTCCCAACAGGCTGGCACAGGTGCCTCAGGGAACTCTGCCTGTCAGTGCAGTGCTGAAGTTTGCACTTCTGGTTGCTGATGCCCAAATTCACCACTTTTTCACCAGGGAAACCAGTTTATTTCTGGGTCCAGGCTCAGCAGCAGCACTTTTTCAGCCTGAAGTATTTATATCACTGACATCAGCTGGTCTCACTCCCTGCATACTGGGGTCACAGAGCTTCCCCAGATTAATTAACAGCAGCAAATCCATTACAACATCTTTGAATGTTGTTCCAATTATATCCCATTACATTTCTCTTCCACATGGAATGTGCAGGGTTTCAGTTTTCCTGCTTGTGTGTCTTGTGCCTTACCTGCTGGCTGAAAGTTTTCTCAGAAACCACATTTTTGGGTTGAATTCCCCCATGATGATGTCACATGTAGCAAGGCCTGGAATCTCCTGCTGTAGAGCAGATGATGGAGCTCCTCTGAGCTCCAGCATCTGCCTCCAGCTGTGGATGCTGCAGCGGGAGGTGGTGTCTCTGATGGCCTCTGTGTTCCTCTGAACACACAGTAGCTTCAGGCCCTGTGGTGTTACCCCCCCCAGACATTGTTGGGGCCCACAGTTTCAGCTGTAGGTTCATGGCCCTGACATTCCCACAGACTTCCTCACAGAGCTGGGAGTTTTCTCCACCATTTTCTCTTTCTTGGGTCTTTGCACGGTGTATTCCCTAATTCCCGTTCTACTGTAAGATTTTTTTTCGGGTGACTCACTAAGCACCGTCCAGTTTGGACATCATTCCAGCTTCTTTATCCAGGTCATCATCGTGGTGCAGATCCTTGTGGGACTGTGTTACTGTTTTCAAGCCCTTCCCTTTGTTAGCCAAGCTGGAGATCGAGTGGAAAGATGCCCAAGGGAGCTGGGTGGGACCAGTGTTCATAAACCCCTATGGGTTCTTGTGGTGGGTTGACCTTGGCTCCACTGGAGTCCCTCACCTGGCCATGGTGTAATGTGGGGAATTGGGATAGGGAAACTGGATGGTGATTTGTTGTGCTGGTTTAAAAGTTAACCAGCAGGGGGAATGAACCCAACTCAAAGGAGAGATTATAAGTCAGAATAACAATTTATTAAAATAATACAGTAAGTACAATAATACAAACAAACAATTGGTCTCAACCCACAAAAACCCAAATGTATAACCCAGTGCCCTGGGGCCTGAACAAAGTGGTGTTCCTTGGGCCCTGTTTGAGTCCAAAGTAAAGGGAGAGGGGAAGAACCTGCTGGTGGGAGAGCTGCTGCAGTCTGGCCAGAACTGGTGATCGCAGTCCAGTGGTGGTCTAAGTCTGGTTGAGAGCGATGAGATGCAGCCGTCCTCTGGATCCCACGAGTGGGTTCAAAAATGTTCCAAAACTCCAAGATTATATATCCTCCAGTTCAGGCAGGAATGCTTGGTACTCCCCTCAGGGTGGGGAGTTTCACAAAGGGTGTGAGGACAGAAACATCCTCCTATCTCACAGGCCTCTTAACACCTAGTTTATAGCCTGAGGAGTCAGGCTCTATGGGCAGAGGGTGCGAATAGTCTATTGACAACAATAATCTAGTTTCTGGGAAATGACATGGAATGCTATAGAATACAGTTTTGGGTTACACCCACCATGCTCTATGGGCAGAGGGTGCGAATAGTCTATTGACAACAATAGTCTAGTTTCTGGGAAATGACATGGAAGGCTATAGAATACAGTTTTGGGTTACACCCACCATGATGAACTGATCTCAGCTGTCCTAACTAGGACATTTGTGTATATGATGCTGGAAGTGCTGATCCTGAGAAGATACACGTTGGTTGCAAAAACAAGGGATTGATGGGTCATCTCCCAGAGACCTGGTGACCTTTCCCTCCTCTTATGTGGGAGAGATGACATAGACGAGGGCAGGGCTGGGATTCTATGGCCAACAACCACGTTTTTCAAGTGCCCAAGGAAAGTAAGTTGTTTTCAAGGTTTTGCCCTGGAGCTTCCCCTAAGCCATGTACAGATCACAGAATCAACTGGTTGGAAAACGCCTCCAAGATCATCAAGTCCAACCTTTGACCCAACACCACCTTGTCAACTCGAGCATGGCACTAAGTGCCAGTGGTCTCTTCTTAAACACCTCCAGGAATGGTGACTCCACCACCTCCCTGAGCAGCCCATTCCAGTGTCTTAGCTTGTTAGTAAGATATAGTGGTATTCACTTATTAGTGAAGATTTGTATCTGTTCATTAAGGAGATATGAATGTATCTATCTTTCTGTATTCAGAGACTGGTCAAGGCCATGGAAGTAGGTGGCTGGCCTTGTTTGACAGTCCAAATTGAGCGCCTTGATTTTCCTCTGAGCCCTGGCCAGGCTCTGGGTGAAAACCAAGGAGAGAAGAGAGCTAGATATTTTACTGCACTAAGCGATGTAAGCTTGTTTGTTTAACAACATAAAAGCTGGACCTTCTCGCAGCAAAGCTGAAGAACCCTCACCTGTGGCTGAGGATTTCCCAGTTCTGGGAGCAGCTCTCCCTTTCCCTGTGATCAGAGGCTCCCCAGCTGACCTGCGGGTCTGGGTGATGGTAATGTGTCAAAGGGGTAATAATTGGTGATGTATCTTTCTTAATCCCTATAGACGCCCCTTGTAATAATGATCATGTTCATAGCTAAGCTTATCCTTTTATAATTCTCTGCTTCTTTTGCAATTCTTTGCTGTTTTGAGCTATGGTAAATTTAGACACTTATTCTTTAAAGTTGGTGTCTGTGTTTCTTGTGCTGACTGACCCTCGTCCCCCGGCAAAACACCCGGGGGTTCTTCACGAGAGAAGAGAGGCGGCGCCAGCGCCGGGAGCGACGGCTCGGGGTGGGGCGTGAGG
>NW_021940578.1:2491429-2512013 GCF_001715985.3 Manacus vitellinus | reverse complement strand
GGTTTTTTGGGGGGGTTGTTGGTTTTTTGTTTGTTTGTTTTTTGTTTTGGTTTTTTTTTTTCCTCTTAGGGTTATAAAAGGATGCTGGTAGCTGTCAGTATGCTGATGGTATTTGCTTAAACTCCTGCCTTTTTCCTCTTAAGAATATAAAAGTAGCTGTCAGCACACACAGTATTTGTTTGAACTCTTGCTTGGAGTTCAGACAATGCAAGCAAAAATTTGCTTTGAGCACTTGGTAGTTTGCAAGTGCTGCTCTCATGAGAACTCCCTCTAATAACACGTGGAGCAAAAGGAGCACAGTTCACGTTGTCTGTTGCCTCACTGGAGTGTATGGACAGGTCTCAAGAAACAAGTGCCCAAAAGATTCTTTTTATAATGGTAGTTGATGTGAAAGAGTAATTTGAACGCTTCAGGAGTTGTGTGAATACTTATAATAGGCCTATCAGGGAGAGGAGTCCTGGCAGTGCTCTGTAAACCAGTTCTTAAAAAAAGTGCAATTCTGGGGCCCGTCAGTTGGAGGGGCCTCCCCTGGGGAGTTGCCAGAGCTGTTCCCCTTATTTCCTGGTGCTTCAAGCCCCCGGTCTTGGAATGTGGCTGAAGACTGGGGAATCCCCCTTTAGGGCAGCAAGTGTAGTGCTTTTATTGGGCCTTTTATTACACTTGGGTTTAAACACTGCCTTTTTGAACTGTCTGTTACTTTATGAGCTGGTCCAAAGTGTCTGCCAAGCTCCTGAATTGGTTTTGTGTCTGCAGCTTTACAAACTCGCCTCCCAGTCAGCCCAGTTTACATTGTTCATGCCGTGTTCCAGCTCCCAGTGTTGTGCAGTCACCAGTGCCTGGGAGCTGCCGTGTCTTTGGTGCTGGAAACGCCTCCCAAGTCCCAGCCACAAACCCCACCTCGAGGGAAGGCTTTTCCTGTTCCCTCAGTAGTGGAAATGCTCGGTGATGTCAGTCAAGTGAGGAAGCAGCAGCAGCTAGTTAAGACATCCGAGTGGCTTCCCTAGTCATTACTTTGGCAGCTGTTTAATCCCTGAGGTTGCCATTCATAATGAGAAACCCAGCATGATCTGCTGTTATCAAAAGATTAGAGCCGCAGCCTGGGAACCGAACGGGAGGACATTTCCTCGGCTCTGGAATCTGCCGGGCTGCAGGGAAGCCGCCGGGAGCTCCTGCCCCTGCACGGCTCTGCTTTAGCCAGACCTGCCTGCAGATGAGATGAGCTTTGGAGCAGGAGTCAGCTCTGATGGAGGTGCACACGCACCTCAGGTATTTCCTGCGTGCTTTTATGTTAGAAGTGCGTTTCTGCTCTGAAATAGGAGTTTGATTTCTGAATCTTTGTCAATTGTTTTTCATGGTTGTCAAAATAAGAAACGGGCGTGCAGGCCACTGGCTGGACTTAACAGTGGAGTTGTATTAGTCTGTTGGCTTGTCTGATTCCAGTTTTTTTAATTTATTTTTATGGATTAAAGATGTGAATGAGAGAGTGGCTTAGTGCAAAGATCAACTAAATGGCTTGTTAGGCCTTTGGAATGGGGGTTTTTCTTGTGCCCTTCCAAGTTTTGTTTGAGAAAGTGATACCTTCTACTGCTCCACCATCCACACAACAGCACACTTGCTGCTTCCAGGTGTGCTTGCTGGAAAACAGCATTGGGAATGGTGTGACCAACAGCATGGGGCTGTGAAATGGCCTGGTGTGTTTTTTATCTGTGTGTGCACTGTTGGGCTCTGTGTGACCCAGTCGGTTGTCCATCTAAAACTCAGATGTCCTCTTAAATAGAAATTTGGAAAAGGATTTTAAAATTTGAAAAAGGAATTTAAAACCAAGCATCTGGTCTGGTTGGGCAAAAGTGCAGGGCATCCACAGTTGTGGAGCACAGAGGATGAGCACTTCCTACCACCATTTTTGAGCTGAGGCTGAAGGAAGGGGCTCAGCATTTTTACTAGAAACGTGTCACTGGCCTCTTGTGAAGGTTTTCAGTTTTTGGACATGTGCTGTGAAGAAGAGTCTTTAGGCTCTGGCTTTGCAAGGGCTTCTGGGTGCTGCATTGTGGGGCCTTGAAGATGAATCAGAGTGGCTCTGCTCTGCTGCCTTTTGGCTGCCTTTTCCCAGTAACCTTTGGGGCTTGTAGGTATCAATTCCATGGGAAACAAGGTGACTTACTTTTACTGGTGATGTCTGACAGAATAGCCGTAGCTTGGATGGAGCTCTTGGAAAAAGTCTTAGTTGTGAATTGTCACTTTTTAAAGCCAATGGTGAGGAGCACCTGGCTTTATCTTAAAAAAAACAACAAACATTCTGTTACCCATAGCTGTGAGCTCTCCAGTTCTGAGCACATTTTCCCACAAGCTTACTTACGTCTTAACCAGTCCTTCTAGGAAACAAAAGCCTCTTCCGGGTTGATTCAAACTGTTCATGCAGTAACAAAACTACCACCACAGCGAGGGTGGGTTGGTGTGATGGGAGCTGGGATGTCCCTGTGTCAGGAGCAGGAGATGGCTTGTGCAGCTCTAACCAGTGCAGGGGTGTTTCTGCACCTCTTCAGAGCAGAACAGAAACTTCTGACCAGGGCTGGTTGCCTCATGGCAGTTGTGGAAGCTCTACCATGATCATGCTGAAGGATGGATGTTCTTGGGTCCTTGTTGATACAGACTTGAGCTGTTTTCTGTTTCTCAAGAGGGGAGATCCAGAGTTGACTGACCCTGCTGTCTTCACGGGCAGCTGGTGGTGCTACTCCTTGAGGCTGAGGGGATGTAACTGGGACTCCAGTGGCAAAGGCACAGCTGCTTCCAGAGGCTGCAGAAACCAGTCCCCCACAGAGCACTGCCAGGAAGGAGTGACTGGTCCCTTTCAGGTGTTCAAACATCTCCATCTGTGGGATGTGAAGGATAGGGGAGTGTGCAGAAGTGAGGAGGAATGTGCCTTACTGGGCTTGAGTGCGTGCTCTGCACCTTGCCCAGGCTTCCTGCTGATCTCTTTACTGCATGCAGTAAGCTGGTAGGAACTAGTTGGGAGCAGGTTGAGCAAGGCTGATGCTCAAAGTCTGTTGTCATGATAGATTTGCATTTTGGCTCCATGCCAGACAATTGAATTTTTAATTTACTGTGCATTTCATTCATGAATCTGAATTTCCTGTTGTCTTGCAGGAATGACACCAAGGAAGATGTGTTTGTCCATCAGGTAAGAGCTCCTTGAAACTGAAACATGTCCCCTCTCTGAACTTGACTGTGCCTGACCCATGTAAGTAGGATTGAAGTGGTAGAACCTCATGTATTCTCTGTTACTTGAGCAAAAACATCTGTTTCTCTATTGCACTGCAAGTAGAGCCTGGGTTTTGTGTGCCCACATGAGGTACATGGGGCTGAGATGATGTGCAGTGATGAGAATTGCCACTGTGTGCGTGGGGATAACTGCTTGGAGTCCAGTCTCCTTGTAGAGTCATACGGTGGTTAAGTAAGCATCTGGAAATAAAGTTAAATGAAAAGCTTGCAGCAGGGAGAGAAATTAATTGGGCTGTAATAAGGATGAAGTGCCAGTGAAGGCTTTTTTTTTTCCCTAGGAAAAACTTTTATAGATTTTATTGCTCTAGGCTTTCAGTGAAAGTCTACAAAGATTTCAATAGGGAGTTGCTCAGTTTAACAGATATATATCCTTAGATATAATGTATGGTAAGGAGAGGTAGCCTTAGCTTAGTCCTTTGTCTGACTGGCAAGGCTGTGGTCAGCAGTGTGCTTTTCACCTTTTCTGTCTTAGGATCTCTTGTCAGGAAACAGCCAACAAGGAATTCTTAGTGGAGCATGGTTTACTTCTGGCATTTAGGAGTCCATGGATCATTTTTTTGTCTCAAGTTAGGGATATGCTGCTGATATTAACACAGGGGAAGGGTAAAGCAACCCCTGGAAAGTGTTTGTGTTTGATTTGTCAGCTCACAGCTTCTTGCTTGTTCTGCATCTAAATTACCAGCTATTAGAGGCATTGGTTTGTGAGAGGTTATTCTGTAGTGGGCAGTGGAGAAAGGCCAAGCAGGCAAGGATATGTGCCCTGAAGGGAAGCTTTCAGACCTGATTTGCAAGTAGAGTCACCTGTGAGTGACCTTGACTTACTAGTCATGTTTCAGGACTTGTCATGTAACTACTGTCTGTGTTTCTGAAATCACAGTTTGGTAATGATTTGTTTTAATGTAGTAGTTTTTACAATGAACCACTTTTAGGGGTCTAATCTGAAAGAAATCAGCTTGTTTCAGAAGTTCTAGGTGTGCCTGCTATTCCCCATCCCTGTTATGTAGCTTGGTTCTCACAAGAGCTTTTGGACTGGCTGCTGTTATAATAAGGCTTTCCCTAAAATCACTGCTATATAAGTTGAGACTTGTGGGCATGTTTTTCTATGGATTTCGTTCCATTTAGGGGAAAAAAATCTAGTCGAATTGTGTTGCAAGTATTTTTGTTGAAGTTGTTACAGTGGTGTTGCTGTTGAGGTGAAGGATTTGATTAGCAGAACATGGCTGAGCGTGGTGGGTCTCCAGCATTAACTCATCTGTCAGAGATGTCACCTACTACTACAGAGCACTGAAAATTGAGTCTAAACCAGAGGATTGTCTGCTGGCACCTGTGAAGAGCCAATCCTTGGGGTGTCATATACAGCTAGAGTAGATTTAGGATTAGTTGGTAAATCCTGTGGTGGAAGCAATGGCGTTGGAAGCCTCAGAGGAAGAAATCTCCTGGTTTCTGTCCATTGCTGTGTTTATATTGTATGGGACCCAGAGGCTGCTGTGTCCTGTGGTGGTGTGGGAAGTGGTGGAAGGCTGGAAATCCAAGGGGGTGATTGGGAAGGCTGATATATTGCTGTGTGTGCTTCAGGGGAATGTATAACTACCATGGTGGTGTTGAGTGCTAAACTCTGGTTAGGAATCCTGTGGCCGGTGTGTGGTGTGGGAGTTTTGCTGTTTGTTTTCAAGCTGCTTTCTCAGCCAGCAGACAATGTGTTGGCAGATGCTTCCAGTCAATGGTAAAATTGTTGCACGTTTCAACTAGGCCAGAATTGTAGTAACAGAGGTGCATTTTGTGGCTTCCTGGATCTTCTCAGTGGTTCAGTTGCTTTTTCAGGAGTACAGATCTTTCTCCTAAGATGAGGAATTTAAATATTTAGTAATCTTTAAAAAAAAATATAAAGTCTTCAGATATACTCCTTTGTATTCTCACGTTGTGCCTGCACTGTTGTGTTGTTAGACTGCCATAAAGAAGAATAACCCCAGGAAGTACCTCCGCAGCGTAGGAGATGGAGAGACCGTGGAGTTTGATGTGGTTGAGGGAGAAAAGGTAAACACATCTCTCGGGTGTCAGAGCACACATGGAAAACTCGGACTGCAGGCTTTGGTGTGGTGCCTGTGGTTTGAGTCGATGCCTGATGACATCCGAGGAGGTGAATGGTTTTTCATTGCTTCACAATGTGGCTGTAAATCCTTGCTCAGTGCTAGACTGTGTTGTGCTGTAGCTGGTGGGCTGCCCACTGTGTCCCTAACGCTGTCCCCACTCTCTAGGGCGCGGAGGCAGCCAATGTTACAGGACCTGGAGGAGTTCCAGTGCAGGGCAGTAAATACGCAGCAGACCGTAACCATTACAGACGATATCCACGTCGTAGGGGCCCTCCACGCAACTACCAGCAGAACTACCAGAACAGTGAGAGTGGGGAAAAGAACGAAGGAGCAGAGAACATCCCAGAAGGTCAAGCCCAGCAGCGCCGTCCCTATCGCAGGCGGCGGTACCCACCTTACTATATGCGTAGGCCCTACGGGCGTCGTCCACAATATTCCAACCCTCCCGTACAGGGAGAGATAGTGGAGGTAATGTTTGCCTAAGGCGTGGTGCTAAATAGTCTTGGTTGCTTTGGAGCAGGGTGATGGGACGTGGCTTTTGACGCTTCTCTTTTGGCACTCCAGATGGTTTTGCTCAGATTTGGCGGTAAGATGAAATGCTGTGTAGCTAAAGGTCTTCAAAGTTATAGCTTTTAAAAACCAGTGTGTTTGAATTTATGTGATTAAGTGAAAGATTCTCCATCGTGTGCACACCTGAGCCCTAGAACTGTTGCCCACCTTGACTGAACCTGACACTTTTTCAGCTCCTTCCTTATGGCATGATGAGCTGTGGCGTTAACACGCTTGTGCTTGGGGCTGAGGAGGTGTGTGTGGCCTGATGTCTTGCAGGGTGCTGACAACCAGGGTGCAGGAGACGGCAGACCAGTCAGGCAGAACATGTACCGGGGTTACAGACCACGATTCCGCAGGTATGCTGGAGATGAGCTTCTGGTCTTACACTTGTCTTTCAGCACCAGAGCCAGGACATGGCAGTGCTCAGATGCTGCATGGTTAAAGCCTAGCTTGACTTTCAGGGGTCCTCCTCGTCAAAGACAACCTAGAGAGGATGGGAATGAAGAAGATAAAGAGAACCAAGGGGATGAGACCCAAAGTCAGCAACCACCTCAACGTCGGTACCGCCGTAACTTCAACTACCGACGCAGACGCCCAGAGAACCCTAAACCACAAGATGGCAAAGAGACGAAGACAGCCGAACCACCAGCTGAGAACACGTCCGCTCCCGAGGCCGAGCAGGGCGGGGCTGAGTAAACACCGGCTTAACATCTCTACCATCATCCGGGTGCGTAGCTGGGGGCCTGCGGGGGCTGTCTGCTGACTTTCTTTTGAGGTTATTTTATTTAGTTTGTGCCTTACAAGGTTTGGATTCTTCTTGCCTGTGTGTGTGCTGTAACTGGTCTGTGAGCGTGCCCACAGAACCAAACTGTGAGGCTTTGCTGTGCCAATGCTGGTTAATTGGGAGGACTTAGTTACAGGCTTTAGTTGTCGTTGATGGAGTTACACTTAAAACCTTGGCTGCATTCAGTAACTCAGGCTTACAGCAGTATCTGTCCACCCAGAAATTCAAACAGTGCAGGTGTAGTGACTCCTGTAGCCAGGAGAACCACGTGCTGGGGTTTACTGAGCTCCATCAGTGTCTGAGCTCATTCGCACAGGGGTGTTGGATTGCAGTGAGACCTCAGCATCCATTTCTACAAAGTTGATGCAGAATAGCAGGAGTGTCTTGGGAGCATCTTTTTATCTAGTCAAACTGCTGGAAAAAAGTGGTCCTTTTGTCAGAGTCTGCAGGAGCTGTGGTTGCAGTGCTGAGGTGCCTGGGAGGGCTGCAGGCAGGGCAGGGCCCACAAGCTGGGTTTGTTGCAGGGGAGCCTGGCTGCAGTTGGTGCTTGTTTGGTGCTGATTTCTGAGGGACAGTTCTGGTGTTCATCTTGATGGTCAGCACCTCCTAGATGAACTCTTAGATCATGGCCTTCAAGGGGACACCACTGTGGCACTTTGGTTGTCATTTCTGTGCTCTGGGCGGTGACTCAGCTGTGTGCCTTGGCAGAGCAGGTGGGAACAGCCTTCCCCATGGCAGGAAGGGAGAGATGCAGGTAGAATCTCTTTGGATTTAAACTGACTGTTCTCTCTGGGGTCCCCTCTGGAGTGTGGTGTTGCTCCTGTGGGGAAGGTGGTTGGTGTGGTTGCTGGAGTTGGGGGTTGACAAGCATCAATAGCTGGCAAGGGTTGTCCTGTGAACATGTGACAGGCAGCTCAGGGCGAGTTTTTAAATTGCAGGTGAGTCTTGGCACTAAGAGCACCTCTGTAACCCTCTGTCACCTGTCTGATCAGCCTTTTTTTTTTTTTTCTTTTTCAGTTTAGTCATCAAAGAAAAGACTTTAAGAAATGAAGAAGAAAATGAAATTCCAGCAATAAGAAATGAACAAATGAATTGGAACTGAAGACCTTAAGTGCTTGCTTTTTGCTGTTGACCAGATTACTAGAACTATCTGCATTATCTATGCAGCATGGGGTTTTTATTATTTTTACCTAAAGAATTCTCTTTTTGGAAATGATAAACACGTTTTTTAAAAGCCTGTTTTTTCTCAATATACCTTTAAAAAGTTTGTAAATTGTTTCATATCTGGTCAAGTTGAGATTTTTAAGAACCTCATTTTTAATTTGTATGAAATATACGCCTGATTTTTTCAAGTCAAACTGCAAGCATCTGTTAATAAAGGTCTTAAAGAGTTACTGTGTGTGCTTGGGTGTTTAAAACCCACTTCTATGTGAGAGGGTCTTAAGTGTTCATAGAAGGTTTGGTGGAAAAAATGACTGCTTTATTCCTTGGGCATATGGGTTGGTGGGGTAAAACACAAAAATTAAAGTGAAAAAACAATGAAGATGCAGTTGAGTCCCACTGGAATGGGATGGGCAGGCACAGAGGGAGGAATTGAGTCCCACTGGAATGGGATGGGCAGGCACAGAGGGAGGGATTGAGTCCCACTGGAATGAGATGGGCAGGCACAGAGGGAGGGATTGAGTCCCACTGGAATGAGATGGGCAGGCACAGAGGGAGGGATTGAGTCCCACTGGAGTAGGATGGGCAGGCAGGGAGGGAGGGGAGTGCCTGGTGTGAGCACAGCGTGTTTCCAGGAGCTGTTTGCTGGGGCAGCTCAGCTGTGTCCCTGCTGGAATACAGCAGTCACAGAACTGAGGTGGTGTGAGGGTGCTTAGAAAAGAAAAAAAGGAAAGAAATACCCCCAAAATGATAGAATCTCAGATGGGTTTGGGTGGGAGGGACCTTAAAGCCCATCCAGTTCCACCCCCTGCCATGGGCAGGGACACCTTCCACCATCCCAGGTTGCTCCAAGCCCTGTCCAACCTGGCCTTGGACACTTCCAAGGATGGGGCAGCCACAGCTTCTCTGGGCAACCTGGGCCTGGTTCTAGATTCCAAATAATTCCAAACCTGTCACTGGGCTGCTCTTGGTTTTTTGGGGCACAGATCTGCTATCACAGCAGCTGCTGCAGCGGTTGCTGGTGTCTTGCTGCAGGTGTGCAGGGGGGGAACTGGGGGTGAAGCCAGGGGGCCTGGGTTGGCTGTAGCAGTAGCAATGTCCCCCAAATGTCCCCCAGGGGAGCAGGAGCACAGAGGTGGCTGTCCAATGGCAGCTTTTGGGATGTTTCTACACACTAATTCTCTTAATTGTTTTCCTATGAGCTCAGTGACCCAACAGCCCTGTGCTCCAGGCTTTGCTCTTTCCAAGCACCTTCTAACGCTCCCACTTCCCCGTCCCCCAGCTGTGCCAGCTGTGAGCATCCTGCCCTCTAGACACTGCTGTTTGACAGCAAACTGTCATTCCTGCTTCTTATCCCTGTCACTCAGCTTTAGCTTTTGGATTTCCTCCTCTCCCAGGTCCCTGGGGTGTTGCTGACGCCGACAGACTCACCCTGGATGAGCTGTTGGCAGGAGCTGCAATAAACAACAGCTTTGCTGCCTTTCAGCTTCACGTGAGGGGGCAGATGGCTCAGGAGACCTTTGCAGCTCCTCTGGGTTGGGGTGCAGGGTGCTTTGCAGCCAGGTTGGGCTGGGCTGGGCTGCAGGAGTGCAGCTGCAAGTCTCTTCACACTTGTCTGTTTTGGGGGCTGAGTGTGCCCCTGCAGCACCATCTGCTCAGGCCTTGACCTGCCGCCTCTCAGGGTGACAGAGCCTGTGCCAGGGAGCTTCTGCCCAGCTTCCCTGTGCTGTGAAGGTTTTTGTGTGCTGAGCTTTAGGGTGAGAAGGAAGGAAATGAGCACAAAACCAGCATTCAGTGACTAGGGGTGGTGAGGATTGAGTTGTCATTGGGTTTGGATTTTGGTTTGTTTTTATAATGGTTTGCAAGAAGGATAATAATTCACTTGGAAAATGAATTTCCATTTTGTGTGGACTTTAAAACCCCACTCTGCAGGTAGAGCACCTCCCTCAGGCTTCAGACTGTCTCACCTCCTTGTCCCCGATGAGTATGGCTGTTCCCCAGTGATCCCCCATGAAAAGATTGATAACTAAGTGCTCCAGGCTCCTGGGTTTACCCAGTTTTGGAGTGCAAACATCGTGCTGCCCCAGGCCAGAGTGCAGGGGCAGTTTCCAGCGGGGCTGATGTGGGAGGGACCGGGGCCACCAGCCACGTGGAGTCAGTGTTACTCTGTGCAGAAAGGCTTCCCACTGAATTCCTCCAAAGCCTGGGCTGAGAAACATCAGAGGAGCTCCTCTGCCCTCAGTGTCCCAACAGCCTTCCCAGGGGACTTGGGGGCATCCTTTCTTAAAGCAACACTTTTCTGGGATTTATTTTCCTGAAACCTGGCTGGAAGTGGGGAAAAAAACCCTTCCCTGGGTGAGTGCTGCAGCACCCTTGCTTTTAGCAGCCCCTGATGCTGCAGCTGGCTGCAGTCAGAGGCTGGAAGCAGCTGCAGGAAGGTCCCAGTACAGGTGTTGGTACTTTAATGGGGTCATACTGGCGAGGAGAGCATCCCCCAGCGGGTGCAGGAGGTGCTGCTGGCCGTCACACGCGGGAGTCCACGGCGTACATCTTGCTGGTGGCTGTTCGGCCCCAGGGCTGGGGACGCATCTGGGGTTGCCAGTGGCTGCTGGGGGCTGCCAAGGAAGAGTTGGGGTTGTGTCATGGCTGGCAGTCACAGGAGGACTTGAGGCTGCCACAGCCTGGAGACGTGGCAGGAGAAGTGAACCGGGACAGCCAGCGGGGTCAACTTCCACCCCGTGGGACCAGGGGTAAGGACTGGAGACATCATCTGGGGAGGCATCACCTGCCCAACGTCCCTGATGGTGGAGCTGATGGCTCAGGGCTCTGGCTGGTCACAGGGATTCAGCTCCAGCATGGCCACTGCTTTGGGTAAACATCAGCATGTTTTCACTAGGACCTGGAGGTGCCACGGATGTGGATGGACCCCTGCACCCCCTCCATGACCTTATGAGGCCCTCACTCAGCCCCATCCTACCTGGTGTACCCTCCCCAGCCAAGGGACACAGGCCGGGCACAAAGGAGTTCCCCCTTGGTTGGACTGGACCCTGTGAGAACCTGCCCCCCCTGAGCTGGTCCTTCACATCCCTGCAGGGCAAAAAGCTACTTGAGATGGGATGGGGTGGGACAGGGCAGACTGACCTGTGCAGGCATAGAGGCAGCAGGTCAGCAGGACAGATGCCACAAAGCAGCCAGTGGAGCCAGCCATGCCCAGCCAGCAGGACCACCCGAAGTCGTAGTGGACTCCCAGGAATATGTTGTGTGACACCAGCGTGGCCCTCTCCACGTACACATCCACCGCGTACCACACGGAGCCCACGAGCCCCAGGATGCCTGGGAGGAATGGCACCGGTTAGAAAGAACCACACGACCCTCCCCAAGCTCCCCAAGGCCCTGCTGAGGGGGTGCCACTCTCCTGGCACCCCTCCCAGCTCCCTGTGGGACACGAGACCTGTCTGCCCCCGAGCACTCCCAGCCACGCACTCCCAATGCCGAGTATGACTCCGGCCCCGTAGCACATCCTCAGTTTGACACAAGGCTCTTCCTTGAGGAACTTGATGCAATCGAGCCCAAGGAGCAGTGTAGCCAAAGCCAGGCCAGCCAGGAGGTCTGCTGTGATCATCAGGGTCCGTGTCACCACGATCTTCACTGGGCAGGGAAGGAAAAAGCAGCCAGAAAGGGGAATGAAGGACGGTCAGAGGAACAGGTCTCTCCACCCCAGGTTGCTGCCTGTGTCCCTACAAGAGCCACCCAGCTCACAGTGGCACCATCACACTGGGACCCATTGCTGCCATGGGCCAGGGGAAGGTGCTCAGCAGGCTCATCAGAAACTTAATGAGGGCTTAATTAGACCAGCTCAAGAAACCAAATAACTTAAGGTGCACCCATCAGCACCCAGGATGTGGTCATCTGCTCAAGACCTTCTTGGGCAGAAGACACTGCTGTCCAGACTGTTTCTTCCCCCCAGGCTGTGTAGCTGGTGTTTTGAACAGCAAATGTCAACGTACTGATGAAAACCAAGAACTGGCACGGGTCACATCATCAGCTGTGATGGGACTGCTCCCTGAAAAGCTCCTTCCTCCCCAGAGCAGAGTGGCAGCCCCCCTTAGTCCATACTGACTTCTTGTTTCCTTCTCTCCTGCCTGAATCTGTGTTGTCCCATGTCATGCCCTGACACAAGGGTTCTCTGTGCAGGGCTTGATGTGCCCCGTGCAGGCCAGGAGAATTGTCCCTACCCCCATATGACTGTCCCTGAGCTGCTGGCACAAGTCCTTGGCCATTGGGAACAGTCCTTGCCCTGCCTGCAGCACAGTGGGTTGCAAATCCCAGTGTGCAATAGGAGCAAGAGCTGGGCTCCACGTGCCAAAACACCTCTGTTGTCAGGTGACACAGCTTCACAGTCTCCTGCTGGTGACCCCATGGCAGGTCTGGCTAAACCCTAAGTTGCTGCCCAGGCCAGGCTTGGGGCAGGAGACCAAGAGTGGCCCTGGGCTGGCATTGCTGAGTGATGAAGGGCAGCCCAGTGCAACAAGGATCCCTTTCCCTCTTCCCTTTCAAGAAAACTGAGCTGTGAACTTAACAATGCCCCCAGTCCAGGCCAGCTTACCTGGGTGGTCAGCCAGGATGGAGTCATACTGGTCACAGGTCCTAACCCCATCCTGCATGTTGGTGACACACTCCCTCCAAAGGCCTCGGCATTTGTGACTTACCTGGAAGCAGGAGAAAGACACCAAAAAGCACCAAAAAGCCCTCCCAGCTCCCCAGGGATCTCCCAGCCCAGCAGGGCAGATTTCAGGCTCCTGCCACCACACCTGGACACATCCCAGTGACTCCCTACCCATACCTGCTCTCTGCCTCCTCCTCCTCCTCCTCCTTCTCCAGCATCTCTCTATCTCTCTAATCCTCTAACCCTTCAACTCAAGCAGAAAGGGGTGGGTTTGTCCCACCATGTCCCTCTCCAAGCCTGTGGAGACATGGTGCAACCTCATGGAGAGCTCCCAGCTGCTCACCTGGAGGGTGATGGTTGCTCTGCTCACCTCTGAAGGTGGCTGCTCTTCTCACCTTGAGGGTGATGGTTGCCCTGCTCACCTCTGAAGGTGGTTTCTCTGCTCACCTCCAAGCTGTCATCAGCATTGACCATCCAGCAGTCCGTGCACGTGGCCAGGAGTAGGAAGAGTGTTGAGAGAAGAGTGAGCCCGAACGCTGTCATCTGCAGGGCTGAGCTCATGAGGACACCTGCAAGGGCACAGAGACATCCACCACCTCTGCTCTGGCTGCTTCCAGCTACCTGATCCACCGAGGACAAAGTGCCACTGACTTTGTCAGATGTCCTCTGGATCCCTAAGAACCATCTGGGCCCTGTCTCAGGGTGCTCAGTGCTGTCAAAATGCTCCAATACCCTCAGCCAAGGTTGGGCTGCCAAGTTTATATGTAGAGAGAGCCTTCAGGGGCACAGTAATTTTACAGAGGAGATATTCCCACATCAGTTCCCTCTCTTCCATCAGTAGTTGCCCTTTGGGAATCAAGAGCTGCTGGAAACCACTGTTAAATAACTGCTGCTGCCAAAACCTGTGACCTGAGCTTGGGTCTTCTGGTATCCAGAGGTTCTCTGGATGCCTCCAGCCCTGCAGCCATGTGACTTGGTGGGGACATCATCTGCCTTTTCTTGCATTTGGTTTTTTTCCTCCCAGAAAAGCCATGAGGTGTTGAAACATCCAGGTTGGAGCACAAGTGACTGTCCCATGGAGGTGTCCTAATCCCAAGCACAAGCCCAAAGAAGTATCTCCCATTCTGAGATGGACAAGGGCTGCTGGGGCATGACATGGGTGCCCTGAGGAGCTGCCAAGGCTTTCCAAAGAGCAGAAGGGATGGAACCATTCGATTTCCATCCTAGCCAGAGATGAAGAGACTCTGCAGAGAAGGGAGCTGTGCCCAAGGTGTGCACATCATGTCAGCAAAGACTGGGTGGGAATCCCACCTTGCCATGTTTTGCAACCCAAAATGCCAAATATTTTAGTGCCTGAAGTTGCAACCACTGCAACAGCCTTTCATGGGGGTTTACATGGATGTGTTAATTAACGAGACCAGGTGAGTCTCTGAGCTCCACGGGTTAATTATCACGAGGTGATAACCTTGTCATCACCAGGTTTGGTACCTCCAGCCAGAGGCTGCCCACCCTGGCACAACCCTGGCTCCCTGTGGGGCAGAACTGGAGAGGAAGGTCATGGTCCCCACGCCCAGAGTGCCACATCTACCCCCACATCCCCTCTTGGGATATCACTGGGAGCAGAGACATCACTCCCCCATCACCTCCCCCCAGCACCTCCACCAGCTTCACTCTGAGTGTACCTTAGCACAGGCAGCCTCCTAGACCCCTGTTTACAATAATTTTTTTTAATTTCCCAGGCTCCATTCTGAGCAAGCTCTCCATAACCTTATTTGTTTCCACTAGACCCTGGTTGTCCTGCAGCCTTTGAAAAAAAATCTGTTCAGCTACCTGAGTTATATGAGCAAGAGAAGAAAAAAAAGGAAAAGAAAGAAATTCTTAATGCTGGGAGAAAACAGCCCTAAACCCAGCTGACAATAAAAGGGGAGCATTACCTTCACCACAGGCCCATCGTAGCTGCAGTGGGATGATGACAGAATCTCTTTGTTGCCGATGATTTGGGATGGGGATGTGGGTCTGGAAGGCTTTTAAGTGCCAGTGGGACTCGATCTCGACCCATCTGATGGAGTCAGGGGTAGGCAGTGCTGGCCAGAGCCTGTGCTGGGCTATTTAAGGTCTGTCCAAGGCACGTCAGCTGGGCTTTGTGCTCTGAGACACGATGGGCATCCCTGCAGTCAGAGCACTCACAGGCTGGGAATGGAGTGTCCACAAAAATGTCACGTGGGGAAACCTCTGGGAACCCGCTGGGAACTCTCCCCAGGTGGGAGACTCTGTGTCCTGGGCAAAAATCCCCTGTTTTTTAATTAGACCTTTTAGTTACTGCCGAGGGGTGAGTGGCCCAAGGCACCGGAGTGGCCTAAAACCCAGGACTGGTGCAAGAGAGTCAGAGGGATGGAAGGGGCCAAGGAAAGAATCTGGAATGCCAGGATGATAATTAACTCTTTTGGTTGATAATTAAGACCCTTCTTTTTTTTCCCCCCATTAAGTAGAAAACAAGTGACAACCACTGCAGTGGGGATGGCTCAGGGACCACGTCTGGGCAGCCCCCGAGGGGGTGCCTGTGACCCTGGGGAGCAGCACCCCAGCTGCCTGGCCCTTGGAACTAAAAACTTCATGTTTATTCCCTGATTCTCTACTATTTGGGGGGAAAAAGATCCCTTTTGCTCTCGCTTTCTTGCGCAGGATCCCTGTTGCAGCATCCTCAGAGCATCCCTGGGCTCTCCCAGACCCCTGGGAAACAGCCAGAGTTACATTTTGGAGGTTATGGCTGAGATGCACTCGGGTTTTTAGAGTGGATTTTTTTTGTTGGGTTGGTAGGTTTTTCTGGTTGGTTGGTTTTGGGGCTTTTTTGGTGGTTTTTTTTGGTGGTTTTTTTTTGTTTTTTTCCTCTCTAGATAATCCTCTACAGCACTTTGCTGTGGGGATTTTGGCAATGCACCAGTCTTGAGCTTTAGCCCTGCAGAGACCCCCCCAGGTGCCTGATGTGTACAATTGCTTGGGCTTTATTTTGAGTTATCCTGTTTTCCCAGGATTTTGGCACGTGGCAGGTCCAATGCTTTGGCATGTTAGCAGTGAATTAGTGCTGAAAACATCCAGAAAGGTTTGCAAACCTTCATTTTCCAACCTTTACAGCTCAGGAATTTATGGTCCTTGGACATCCAGGACACGTGAAATTTCGGTGTGACCCCAAGTGATACAAAACTGCAGCTCCTATAAAATAAGTTTATTTGTATTTTCTGCTCATCTAAACAGTCACTTTATGGTACTTCAAACTAATCTGCCTTGTCAATCCCCAACTGAAACCTTTTGGAGGGTTAAAAGATGCAGGTGGAGGGGCAGAGCCACCAGTAGTTGAGTAATTAAGCTCCTTTCCCTGGTTAATGAAGGTGAAAACCAGATCTCGGATCCCACAAGGTTTGTCAAACCCCTGTGTTACAAAAGTGGTGCTGACAAGACCCAAATCTTGATGCTTTAGCACACACTGTGTTAAAAGCCTACTGTGGCTGGAGAGGAAGAAAAGAAATTAAGGCATTTTCTTTGATGGGAGCATCTCAGAGATTTGGAGAGAATGCTGTTGGGGCAGGACAATGAATAAAAATTAATAAAACCACGACCAAATTCAAACAGCCACGTCCCAGGGGTGTAAGAAAAGCCCCTGTGTGTACCTTTGAGGGGGGTAATTTTCCCTTTTCCCTCATTTCTACCTGTTTTAAAATTACTATTATTTCCCAGGGGTTTAGCTGAAGGCAAGAGGTGTGACCAGAAACCTTCAATATTGCTCATTAAACTGGTTTTATTGACCAAAAGTTGTGTGTTGGAAGGGGGGAAACTTTTAACCTGTAAACAGGGGCAGATCCTCCTCCTTGTTGTTCTTCCAGCCCCAGTGTCTTATCCCTCAGGTGACCCTTGGAGATGTCACAGGAACCCTCAGGGACGGTAAATCCTGGTTTTTGAGGTGGGAATGGGATGTATTTGTGGAGCAGGTGTGGCAGGCAGGACAAGGATGCTGAGGTGAGACAGCAGCCCTGCAAAATCCGGGATGGAAAGTGTTATCCCTGAGGAAAAACATGCACAGCAGGACAGGGCAGGAGGTTGTGCCCCCACACAGGGGAGCAAAAATCGGCTTAAATTAGCAAAGTGCCCAATTAGGCACAAGTCAGCTCTGAATTTGTGGAAAATGGGAGAAAATAGGCAAAGTTCAGCTCTGAGGGTCCATAAGAGGAAAATGGTTGTGGCGTTTCAGCCTTGGGAAGAGTCCTGTAGAGGGATGATTCCAAGGGGTTTAACCTTAAATTAAGCCATTTTTTAAGGCCATGTCCCCTCCTTCAAAGGGAAATATGTGGCAGAAGAGTCGAGGTATTCAGCCAGGAGGGCAAGAACTGTTTAGGGTGGGGGAGAGGCTCCTGCCTGGGCCACGCTGCAGAAGTGGCTCTGACCCAGCACTGGAGTCACTGGGGGTGACTGGTCCAGATGGGGAGTCAGGGGGGATAAAAGAGACAATTCCCAAAAGATACCCGTGATTGAAAACATTTTAATACAATTTTTAGTACAAACAGGAAAAAGAAAAAAAAAAAAAAAGGCATTTAAAAATCCCCCACCCATCCCTCATCCCGTAGAAAAATTAATGGAATTTTATATTAAAAGAATAAAAACATTCTTTACACAACACTGCGATATAAAAAGGCCTTTTTAGTCGATTTTTTTTGGTGGGTTTTAAAGCACAAGGTTCCTTCTCAAACCTGATGGGTGAAGCCAACCTACAAGCACTGCTTTCTCCCTGAGGGGTGCAGGACACAGTTTTAATTTTTGCAGTTTAAAAGAGAAAGGGGCAGGTAGTGCAGGGGGAAGGGAAAGAAAAATAGCATTGCTTCTCCTCCAGCACAGCCTGGGATCCAGAGCAGGTCAACAGAGGGAAAGGAAATAAAATAGAAGGAAAGAAAACATAATGGAGAAAAAATAGGGTGAAATAAAATACGGCAAAATAAAACAGAGGAAGAGAAAATAAAATAGAGTCAAATAAAAGAATATAGTGTAAAATAAAATAAAATAGAGCAAAATAAAAGAAGATTGAGGAAAATAAAACAAAATAGAGCAAAAGAAAATTTTTTAAAAATCAGCTCTTTCATCTAATTGGGGTTAAAAAATAAAATAATAAAAAATAGATAACCAAGGTGTTTGGATTGTTTCCAGTGTCTTTCCCTGTGGGTTGGCTGGTGCCACAAATGCAGTAGGGCTGGAGGGATGGGGTGTGGGGGGTTTGGGGGGATTTACAGATAAATTGGAGCTTTGGCAGTTGCAGAGCAATTAGCAGCAGTGGTGTGGAGGTCAGAGGAGGCAATTAGCAGGTTGGGTTTGGAGCCTTCACCGCCTGCTCCAGGGGGTCCTGTTCGGGAAGGGGGATTTGGACCCAGCAGGGAGGCACCAAAATTTGGGGCTCTGTCCATCTGCCACTTGAAATAGTTGAGTTGGGCACCAAAAATAAAAACAAACCCTCCTTTGTGCTCAGAGCCCCCTTATTTTTGCTGCTTTAATTTGCCCAAACCCGTTTATTCTTCTGTTGAACAAGGCACAGCCTGGTCCTAGGAAGGAACGAGCCCAGGGCAGTTTTTTTTTGGCTGGCAGAGCTCAGCTGGAGCAACTGACCTCCAGGCAGGAATTAGTAATAATTAATAACAATTTTTAAAACCCGTGGGTTTAGGTAGCAATGAGGTGGAGGAATGCTGTGCACTGGAAGCATCCCTCTGCCAAGAGCAGGGCATGGGAATGCTCGAGCCCTGAGTGGGGCTGGGGCTGGTAGGTCTGAAAACCTCATCTCAGGAGAACCAAGCACTGGCTTCGCTCCCCACTCGCTCCCGAAAACAGGCTGTGGGAGAGGGGTGGTCATGGCACAAAGTGCTTCTGTGCAGCACATCCCCATGGGATCAGCTTTGTGCCCCTGTGGCACTGGCATCAGCCTCCCCCCATTGCCCCTGCAGCGTCCCTGTGACGGGTGGACACGGCCCAGCAACCCCAGGGGGCTGGGGGTGCCACCCTGCCCACCTGAGGGGACCGTGGCACTGATGGATACGGGAGCTGTGACCCTCAAAACCCCCTATTTTAGGGGCTGGCACCGCAAATGGCGCTGAAACCTGGAAGATGAGGAGGAGAAAGGTCTCGTGGAGCATTCAGGGGACCAGGTGGGGTGGGAGCACCGGGGTCTTGCCGGTTTTTGGGAGGGGAGGGAGGCACCAGGCGGTGGGAGGGCAGGGTGAGGGCTCAGACGTACTCCCGGGACGTGGAGGGCTGCGACTGCCGGTGGTACTGCTGCGCTCGGCGCTCCTTGGCAGGGCAGGAGCAGCACAGCAGGGACCCCCCCAGCATGGAGAGCCCGGCGGCCCCCCAGCCGACGAAGAGAGCAGAGCCAAACTCGTACCTGTGGAGAAAGGGGTGGGGGAGCATCAGGGAGGGGGCAGAGAGGCAGAGGTGCAATAGGAAGCTCGAAGCCCTGATGGAGGCGACGGCAATGCCGAGGCAGAGTTTGGTTCTTCCCTCTCCGTCCCCATCTTTCATGTTGGCTGGATCCAGCTCCTACATTTCCCTGTCCTTTAACCCTCCCTCGGGCTGAAACTCCCCCTGTGCACCATTAGCCTGTCCCAGCTGGTAACAACAAAAGCTTTAGCCTCGGGGACACCTTCTGCAGGGTGGCAGTGAGGGGTGGCAGAGGTCCCTCCCGTGTGGCACATCAGCCTTGCCAACACCACCAAGGGAAGGTCCAGTGGGAAGTGCAGGGACAAGATGGGATTCAGATGCAGAGCACCCCCCGAGCCAGGCTCTCACCTGGCGTTGATGGGCACGGCGCTCTCTCTGAAGAACTCGTAGGTCACCTGTGTTGCGTACAGGGACACGGCAGCCAGCGAGCACAGACCTGGGCACGGAACCATGGAATCACAGAGTGGTTTGGGTTGGAAGGGTCCCTGAAAGGTCACCTAGTCCAGCCCCCACCAGACATCAAATGCTGACCATCAGTGACACGGAGCCTTCACTGAACGCTCCAACAAACGGCGTTCAGAGGCGTTTGAGGATCCCTGCACCGGTGAGGTGCGAAGGCTGGAGCTGCCTTACCAGAGAGGATGAAGAGGACACCTCCAGCGACAGCTATGCGGCTTTTGGTGACAGGATCCTCCTCCCCAACTTTAGTGCATTTCATGCCCACCACGCTCACGATGATGCCGAAGAAGCCCAGGAGGAGAGAAATGACCATGAGAGCCCGGGAGGTCTGGATGTGAACTGCAAGGGAGGGGAGAAAAGCTGCTCCCAGCAGGTGGCTTTGGCCACAGCCTGGCACTGGAAGCAAGGTCACCTCGTCCCACGCTGGGGATGGATGTGTCCTTAACCCTGTCCTCACTGTGTGACTCCCATGTCACCTCTTTCCCCACCTGGTGGGTACAGAGATCTCAGCTCAGCTCAGGGCACCACCCCCAACACCACCCCTGACCTTTCCCCCTGCCACACTCATCCTCCTCATGATTGTCTGGGCTGGGAAACACCTTGCCCTGAGCAGCACCACAGTCCCCAAATACCACAGGGGTGATCCACAGCCTGGGGCTGTGGGGTGGGGGGAGGTTGTGATGCCCCCATGGGGCACTGTTGGTCCCCAAATGTGACACCCACCCTGGAGCTCAAACCCACCAGGGTCAGGGGGCATCTCAGCCCCACAAAGGGGCTCGAAACCACAGGGCCAAGAGAGGCTCAGCTGTGGTGTGGGGAGCTCAGATTCACGGATGGAGGGGGGAAACCTGGGCCCACGTGGAGGCTCAGTGGATGGGTGAAGTGGGCTCAGAGGCATATTAGAGGGGCTCACACCTAGGGTGAGGTGAGGAGGGCAAGAAGGGTTTGGATCTCCAGAAGACTCTGGAGGGGCCAGGGGGAGCTCAGACCCATGGAGGGGGAAGGGGGCACCCATACATTGAGAGGATACAAACCCACATAGGTGGGTTCAAACACTGAGAGGGGCTTGGAGCCATATGGGGGCTGTCAAAACCACAGCAGGGCTCAGACCTGCAGGGTGGGGTG
>NW_021940578.1:2482096-2489642 GCF_001715985.3 Manacus vitellinus | reverse complement strand
GAGATATTTGGGTCTTGAGGGAGATGGGGACTCCACAGTGGAGGGATATGGGAAAATGGGGGTCCCCAACGGGAAGAGGGGAAGGGGGTGTGGAGGAGGTGACCCCTCCCCCCCCCCAAATCCATGACCCTCTGCACCCCTGCCGTGGGCTGGGAGCCCCCCCCCCAGCCACAGAGGCTCCGGGGGTGGCTCCAGGAATTCGACAGGGAGCGGGGAAGGGGTTCATTCAGTGAGGGAATTTGGGCACACCACGCCACCCACCGTGGCACCAACAAAAGACACCATTGTCAGCGGTGTCCCCCTGCAGGAGGGGGACACGGGGTGTAGGGGGGGGACACGTGCCACCACCCCGGTGACACCAAGCCCGTGGCAGCCCCAGGACCTGGCAATGGTTAACAGCCCTGGCCTCATCAGCAGTCTGCTCACGCCCAGGCAGCCGGGGTCAGCCGCGGGGATGGTGGGCACCCTCCAGTGGGACCATCTCTTCATCCTGCAGAAACCTACCCCAGACCCCCCCCTCGCCCACCCTGATGCTGAACGGGCCCTGCCCTACGCCCTCTCCCAGCGGGATGGGGGTGCTGGGTCCTGGTGCAGCGGGGCAGGATTTATTTGCCCGCATTCCCGGGATGGTTATGGTAATGGCCAGACACCCGCGGGAACAATTCGATGCCCTGTCCGGGGGTGCCAGAGTGCTCAATGTCCTTCTTGTTCAAGGACGGTTCCCTCCTCCTTGGAATGGAGGGTCTCTGCCCACGCTGCAGGAGTGGGGTCCAGGGGATGCTCAGCTGAGGGCTGCACTGCCCCTGCTGCCCCTGGGGCACCTTGTCCCCCCCCAAAAACACCTTTGTGGGGTTGCAGGGCTACAACACCCTTCAGTAAATGTTTGCCAGGAGGAAAGGCTGCACCCCAACACTGATGGCAGCCAAAGGGGGGGCAGCAGACTCCAGCCAGCGACAGCTTAGAAAAAAAATAGCTTTATTCACCCATTTTCTGCAGAAGGCACTTAAATAGCCACAGGCTCAGGAAAGGCACACAATTGCACCTGTGGCACTGGGGCCTCACCCCTAACACAGCACCCCTCCCTTGTCCCCATGGCACCCCTCTGAGCCTCTGTCACATCCCAGGTCAGCTCCATGGGGGGATGCTGGATGGTGCAGGGGCAGTGCAGGGCATTCCCCAATGCCCCATCCCACACGGGTTAGGGGCAGAGGGGGGTCCCATAAGTCACCCTGATGACTGAGCAGCCCGAAGCTGCCATGCTGGTGTCACTGGTCCCGGCAGGGACATCCTGGTCCCCATGGGACATCACAGCTCGTCCTTCCCCACCACAACGGCAGCGGGTGGCTCCTGCTCCGGCTCCAAATCTCCCTCTTCCACGCCAAAAAGCATCTTCACCAGGTCATCTGCCTGCACACGCTCCTGCAGGCAGACCCACGGGGGGGTGAGCATGGCCAGTGTCCCACTCAAAACCCCCCCGTGCTGCTGGGAGGGAGCTCACCCGCTCGCTGTGCCGAGGGTCCAGGGTGAACCAGAGGGCGATGGCGCAGCGCTGGCCCTTGGTCACGGCCTTCACCCCGTGGGGGTTCTCTGAGCCGGAGGAGAAGCCCACGGCACGGCCACACTGTGGCTGGACCTCCGCCTGCCAAGGGTGGGAGACCCCCATCATGAGCAAGTCAGTCCCCTTCAACCCCAGTTCATCTTTTGCAGTGGCCCAGGGGGTGTTCCCAGGGGACAGGGCCAGCAGGAAGGAGCTGCACGTGGATCCTCGGAGCTGAGCTACTCACGGTCTGCGTCTTGGCATCCAGCTCAGTGAAGTAGAAAGCTCCTCCTTCAAAGTCTCCATTGAGATAAAGGATGGCACTAAAAAGGGAGCAGGGGACAAGTGGAGGTAACTAACAACCCCTGACCACAGCTCCAGCAAGCAGGTGAGCCCAGAGCTCCCCCAACACCCACAGCAAGAGCCTGAGGCAGGAGAGCCCAGGTTTGATGTCCTCCCACCTGGCTCCTCCCAGCCTAGGTGCCACTGAGCTGTGGTACTTTCAGCTGACAGCCACCACCAGTACCTGTAATCCCGGAATGTGTAGGCTGGGGGTTCCTTCACGCACACCAGAGCCTCTGCATTGAGGATGCAGTTGTCCACGTGCACCTCGTGGCTGTTGTCGCTCCGACCTTCTTGCTTCTCTAGGGTGGAACGAGACCTGGGATATCAGGACCCCTCTGTCTGTGCAAGAGCAGGGTCCCTCCCCAAGCATCCCAGGCTTGGAGGTGACAAGAAAGTCATGTGCAGCCTAAAGCACTTAACTTGCTGGAGTGTGGACCATGCGAGGCCATTCGGGTGGCACAAGCCTCTCCTGGCTTGTCCCGTGGCATTCCCTGGCCTTCCAGGCACAGCCTCTCCCAGCACCCATCCCAAATGCCTCTGAGTGCTGAAATCCTGTATGGCATGAAGCCATCTGCCCCACTGGAGGCAACCAAGAGAGCTGCTGCTCATCTTCCTGAACTGGGCTTTAAGGGACAAGCTTCCCACACCCTCCCAGGTAGAGGAGACAGTTAGGGAGCAGCAAGGAGGTCTCCAAGGAAAAAAGTCCAAGACCAGACCAATTCCAGCTGTTGGAGGGGACCTGAGAGGAGCAGAGCCGCTCCCCTGGGCCGTGCTCACCGTCGATGGCCGTGCGGCACACGAGGTGGGAGTAGGAGAAGTGGAGCGGGGCCTCCAGGCGGAAATAGGACTCCATCATGCGCCGCACCTTCTCCGTCACGTTGTAGTACAGGTGGGCACTGCGCAGGGGCACCTTGCCCTCCTGGCCCAGCTACAGGGGGACAGGCAGCACAGGGGCTCAGCCTGTGCAGGGCCTGCCCCCAAACTCCCACCTCTCGCCCCCACAGCCCGTTTCTCCCCAAATCCACCCCAACCTTGAGGGCCTTGAGGACGGTCACGCCGTAGAAGGTCTCGCTGGGGGTGTGAGGAGAGGTCTTCCCCCGGTAGCCGTCCCCAGCTGAGGCAGCTGCCTGCAAAACCCCATGGGTGTTACTGGTCTGAGCTGCGACCCCTGCCCGCCCCTCCCATCCCCACACTCACGTTAGTGAGCCTCTGCAGCTCCCGACACTCCTCGGCAGAGAGGACTCCATCCACCACCACACGCTGGGAGCCGTTCAGGGCCCTGGAGTTCATGGTGACACTGGCTCCTTCGTACCCCAAGGGGCCACCTGGGGCACAAAAGGGATTGGGGGACGTGGGGGATGAGCACCACCAACCCTGGGGGAAGCTGTGGTCCTGCCACCTGCTCCTGCTGCCACCCACGTATGGAGGGACTGGCAGCAGGGGTCACGGAGGTCCCCATCCCACCTCCCCTGCTCTGCACCTTCTCGGATGAACTTGCTCATGTCAGCAGACTCCTTGGCCTTCTCCTCCACCAGCGTCTCGATCTCCTTCATGAGGTTGCCAATCTCCTCCGAGATGCGTGCCGCCGTCTCCCGCTCTGCCCTGGGCACGTGGTAGCCATCAGCCCCACCATCCCACTGTCCCCACCACGTCAGGAACGAGAGGCACCAACAAGTTGTCTCAGGGGCTGGTGACAAAGCCCAAGACTAGAGAGAGTCACTCCACTGCATCCCTCACCCTGTGGTGCTTGGGGTGCCCATCATCCCATGGGCTGATGGGGAGCAAAGTTCTGCCCTCCAGCAGCTTTTTCCATCCCCAGTATCAACACCTTCCCTGGCAGCAGCTCTGTGCCATGGCCTTTGGCCCAAACCCCCCAGAGGAAGAGGGGTATGTCCTGTTGGACCCCCACCAGGGACAGCACTCACTTCTGTTTCTCTCGCAGCCTTTTGGGTATCACCTCTTCAGGTGTCCACGTGTCCTGCAGCCAGAAGAACAGCGTCAGGAGCTGGACAAGGATCTGGCCAGGATGCAGACCCCCTCATCCACATTCCACCTGGCCACCGTGTCCCCTTGGTCTCACACCACCCACCGGGTCCACGAAAGGGATGCCAAAGACATCGTAGCTGAAGAAGAGCAGCTCCTTCTCCATCAGGCTCTGCTGGCGGTACACCCGGATCTCCTGTGGCAAGGGGGCACAGGGAAGGGGTGAGGTACAGCACGAGGGCTCCAAAGGACCCTGAGAACGGGCAGGAAGGTGCAGGTTTACACCATTCCTGTGGTCCTTGCTCCAGACCTATAGCCCTGGTTTCCTGTTCCCTCTGGCAGCTGGGAAGGAAGTGGCTTTCCCCATCCTGCCTGAATTTCCCTGTCCTGTGTGGATGACTCGGGAGAGGACAGTCCAGCAGAGGCACACACATGTCCCTCCTGCAGGAAGCTCTTTAGGAGCAGATCTCCTTCCCTGCTCCAGCTGGTGTGGGGCAGAGACCTCCATTCCTGCCTACCACATCCCAGGCAGGAACTGGTCATCCAGATCCAGCTATTTTGAAGCCAAATCCTCTCCTTCTTAAGCAATTTCACTTCAGTTGTGGAAGGGTGCAGCAGAGGTGTGCTCAGCCCCTCCTAAAAGGCCTCTCTGAGGAGTGGGTCCACGTGTGCCAATCATCCAGCTTCACTTGGCCAAAGATATTTTGCCAGTGATGATTTTCAGTCTCTCAGCTGTTTTCCAGCTTGTTGAACCCTAAAACCATCCATTACTGTCCACCTTGGGTGGCTGGACCAGAGAAGACCCCAAAACTTCCGCAAAGGTCCCCAAGGAGGAGAGAAGATGTCTCAGCTGATTGCTCACCTCTCGGGGTTGGATGGGTCTCGCCAGGTTTTCCCCCAGGACAGCAGTGTAATAGGCCAAATTCTGGTTCATCACCTCATCATGTGGGAAGAAGAGCAAGTAGGTTTTGGCACATTCGATGGCTTTTTCGTAATTCCCATCTGCAAAGGGAAAGTGGGGCTGTTTAACAGCATGTCCAAGGGCACTTGGAGGCAGAGCAAACACGGATATGGAAAGAGAGATGAGAGACAAAATCCTTGTTGTCCTGCAAAGAGTCTCACAAGCAGGGCAGATCCCCTGGAGCAAGGATAACTGCTGCCACAAAGGCAAAATTCAGAATCCGAGGTGCTCTCCTGCCTCCAGAAACCAGGGTCACAGATTGAGTACTTTTCTTGCTTGGGAAAATTCCCGAGGCCCCATTTCCAGGCAGTCAGACCCAACCATTCCTCGCTAACCTGCAATTTCCAGCCACTGAAGCACCCTGCCCCACTTCTGTGCAGCCTTTCACAGAATCACACAGTCACAAACTGGGGAAGCAAAGGAAGGGACCACACTGGGTCATCTGGTCCAACCTCCCTGCTTCAGCATCCTGGCACAGGATTGCATCCGGATGGTTCTGGAACATCTCCAGTGAGGGAGACCCCACACCCTCTCTGGGCAATCTGTCCCAGCACGTGGTCACCTGCACAGTGAAGTTCTTCCTCATATCCAGGTGAAACTTCCTGTGCATCAGTTCCTGCCTCTTGTCCTATTGCTCAGCACCACCGAGCAGAGCCTGGTCCATCCTCTGACACCCACCCTGCAGATACTGACAGACATGGATGAAGTCCCCTCTCAGCTGTCTCTTCTCGAGGATTTCCATCTTCTTGGATGCCATATTTTTTTCCCCTCCCTTTGAAGAAATTTGCACAGAAACAGTTTAATTTTTCTAAGGAGGCGAATTAAAAAATGAAATAAAAATCAGATGTATTTGCCTGGGTTATAACTCTTCTGGCAGGGAAGCACACCACTGTGGTTTGAAGCAAGAGGTAGACAGCAGGCAGGAGGGAAAAAAATACTTCTCCAGGCTGTTATTTCACTTGGAAAGCAAAACTGCCCGGGAATAAAGCAATGTGGAGGGTGACTGATCCAAATGTCCTGCAGAACATTTCAGGCAGGAGGAGCATGCCTGTGTGAACCTCACAAGTACAACAAGGTCTGGTGGAAGCTTCTCCACCACTATGAGTGAAGACAGGGGCATGGGTGGGATTAGAGCAGCCTGTGAAGGACTTGGAGATACTGCTGGATGAAAAATTGGACAGGACCTGGCCACAGTAACCCAGAAACCCCTCAAGTCCTGGGCTGCATTGTGGGCAGCAGGTGAAGGGGGATTCTGCCCCTCTGCTCTTCTCTGATGAGACCCCTGCAGTGCTGCCTCCAGCTCTGGGGTCCCCAGCACAAGAAGGGGTGTGAGTGGACCCCTTTGAGTGGGTCCAGAGGAGGCCACAAAAATGGTTAGAGGACGAGCATATCTAGGAAGAAAGGCTGAAAAAATTTAGGTTGTTGAACCTGGAGATGGGAAGGCTCCTGGGAGATCTTATGGCCTTCCCATATCTAGAAGGGGCTACAAGAGATATGAGAACAACTTTTACCAAGGCTTTTAGTGACAGGACAAGGAGCAACGGTCTTAAACTGAAGGAGGGCAGGGTTAGGTCGACCATAAGGAGGAAATTTTTTATGATGAGGCTGGTGAGGCACTGGCACAGGCTGCACAGACAAGCTGTGGCTGCCCCATCCCTGGAAGTGTTCCAAGGCAAGTTGGATGGGGCAGTGAGAGACCTCGGAGTGACCAATGCCAAGATGTCGCTGCATCTTGGGCTGGACTGACGAGACGACCTTTGAAGGTCCCTTCCCAACCCAACCACTCTGTGGATCCATGATTTCAGCCTGCCCAGAGCTGGGTGCCCAGCCCTGACAGCCCATAGAAGCTGCTTACTGTTGTAGTAGGCAAACTGCAGGTAGTTGAAGTGCGAGGGCAGGAAATCCTCCAGAGGCTTCTCCCGGCCAGGCTGTGAGGCCAGCTCTGTGACACAGCCCTGCTTGCAGCTTAGCACCTGCATGGAGTGGTCTGGTAGAGAAAAAAAAACCCATGTCACTGCTCATGGTCACCCACAGGCTGGTGGGCAGGACCCTGAGGGGTCTCCAACCTTCTGCTCGCACTGGGGCTGTTTGCCAGATTTTTGGTGGTTGGTTGTCCACCTCTAAGTGATGGGGGGGGGGGGAACTGTGCTGCTCTCTGGGGGCAGAGTGGCCATCTCTGGCCTCCCATCCTGGTGACCCTCTGCTGGTCCCTCTCCTGTTTTTCCATATTCCCTTGGAATTTGGAGGATTCTTGAGCATCACCCCGAGTGCTGAGTGCAGGCAAACACCTCCTGCCACTTACTGGCCACACTTCTCCAAGTAAAACCCGGGATGGCGTTTGCCCTCTTCAGGGACCCACCACCCCTCAGGTCTTTGGGAACCAACTGCCCACTGAGAACTGTCCCCAGCTCTTGTGACAGGACACAGCAGGCAGAGCTCGCACCTGTGATGGCCTGGAAAAGGTCTGCATTGTACTCCAGGTAGTTGTAGCCCTCGTAGTCGTAGGGTCCCTCGCAGAGCGCGCGGCACTCGGCGTCTGCCACGAAATACTCCTCCAGGGCCTTCTCCAGGTGCAGGATGGCGGCAGCCGGCTGCTCCTCCGAGTAAAACCGGACCCCCAGCCGAAACTCGCTCTGCAGAGGGATGAGAAATGATGAGGGGGGGCTCAACAAGGGGGTTCCATCCCCGCGATGGGTCACCTGGGCTACCTCGTCCCCATG
>NW_021940578.1:2409178-2480370 GCF_001715985.3 Manacus vitellinus | reverse complement strand
TCTCCCACTGTCCCCTCCCCGTGTGTCCCAGTGCCCCCCAGTGCCTTCCCGAGTTCCCACGCTGTTGGTGTCTGCAGCACCTCACATTGCACCTCCCCGCTTACCACTGTGCCCTGCTGCCCCCCGGTGACTCACAGAGCATCACACCGAAGTCCCATCCCAGTGTACCCTGCTGTCTCCCAGTATGTCCCAGTAACCAGTTCACCCTACTGTGTCCAGGTGCCTCCAGCCGCTACTCTCCCAGTCCATCCCAGCACCCCTGGTATGTCTCATTCCCACTTCAGTGGCTCCCAGTCCATGTCAGTGCCTCTGAGTCTACCCCAGTTTTTCCCGATATGTCCTACTGCCCCTCCCACTGTCTCCCAGTACACCCCAGGAACCCCCCCTGACTGTTCTACTTTCCCTCCGGTGCCTCCTAGTACATCCTACTGCCTTCCAGGGTTGTCCAGTTTGTCCTCCAGAGCTTCTCAGCCCGCCTAAATGCTTCCCTGTAAATCCGACAGCCTCTTTGCTGTGCATCCCACTACCTCCCAGTCCAACCCATTGCCTCCCAGTCTGTCCCTACCGCTCCCTCCCACTGCCCCCCAACCTGTCCAGGCAGCTCCCAGTGCCTCCCAGCTCCACGGGTGTCACTCCAGTGCCCCGGGGGTGCTGTGACAGCTGACACCTTGAGCGTGGGAGGGCTGCGGCTCCTCCCATCCTGACCAGCACCCGCTCCTCCCTCTCCCAGGCCGATGCCTTCGTGCGGGCGAACGCCTGCAGCAAACTGGCCGTGATCGCCGAGCAGATCCGGCACCTGCAGGAGCAGGCGCGGAAGGTGAGCGAGGGTGGGCAGGAGGCTCGTTGCTGAGCACCTGCCCTCTCTGCCGGGCGTTCGGGGGGAGCTGTGGCCCTGGGTGTGAGTTGGGGCCGGAAGCCCAGCAGAGGAGGTTCAGTGGGAAAATGAGGGTTTGTTGTCAGGGGTCAATGGGGACGGTTTTGAGTGCTTTCACTGAGTCCTGGGCACATCAGGAAGGACTTCAGATAAAGTGGGGGTGCAAGGGCAGGTGATGCAAAGCAGCTCATGTGTCAGGGAGGACAGAGAGATGACTCTGGATTTGGGAAGCATGACTCCTGCATGTGCTGTGCTCCCAGGAGGACCCATAGGGGTGGCAATGTGGCCCTGGTTGGATCTGAGCCCCCTGAGAGAGAAGGGCTTTCCCTGATGGTGGGCTTGGCTTTCCCATTTGTCCCAGCTCGTTTTGTCCTGGCAGCACCCAGCAGGGCTCAGCTGTGCTCATCAATGCACCCTTCACCCTCAGGGGTGAAATCTGGAGTCAGAATGGGAAAGGATCTGCCAGTCAGTGCAACTGGCCTGCGGCCATGGAGGCATTTACGTCATGTAATCATTAACTGGTGGAGCTGGGGAGATGAATTTCCCTTTGTTCCCTGCCCCTTTCCCTGGGGACAGCAGCAGGAAGCCCCCAGCAGCTGTGTGTGTGGGGTCAGGCACAGAGGTGAACCTGGGGAGAGGTGCAGAGATCCTTGATCCTTGGAGGTATCTCCACCTCTGAGGAGAGGTGCTCTGAGGTCCAGCTGACAGGGAAGACCTGGAGAAAACTTAATCTCTTTGGGAAGCATCTCCTTCCTGGGGGCAAATGAAATCAGACATGCAGATTGAGTGTGTCAAGTGATGTGTCTTGGGCTCTGGCAATAGCACATTGTCATTTTATTTCAAATGTAGAAATATCAAATTTGTGTTTTCCAGGTCTTGGATGAAGCTAACAGAGATGCTGATCTGAACCACGTGGCCTGCAACCTTGTGAAGAAGCCAGGAAACATTTACTACATGTACAGGAGGGAGAGTGGGCAGCGATACTTCTCCATCCTGTCTCCTAAGGTGAGTGGTCACAGCCTCTGAGGGAGCAGGGAGGGGAAAAAAAAGTCATGTTTGTGGTGTCTGGGAACATGTGGACCTCAGAAAAAACCACCAGATCGATGGGGGCATTTGTTGGCTGCTGCTCAGTTGACCTTTTCCCTTGGTCTGGGTTAGTCTGCTGGGGCCAGAGCCATCTTATGGAGTTCTCTGGCTCTTGGTGGAGGATGGCAAGAAGCCCTTTGGTGTATGGACCTGAATTCTGCCTTTTGGTCCCTGCAGTTCTTCCTCTGAGCCTTTTATGGCCGGCATGGCTGCCTGACAGGGTGCTGAGGGACTGAGTTTGCCTGCAGCTTGAGGAGTGGCCTTGGAGGTCTCCTCCTTACAGGCCACCCATTTTCTTACATGCAGGGTGAAGGCTTCAGGGCAAACCTCTGGGCAGGTCAGGGAGGTTCTGTGCCCCCAAGCCTCCCTGCATCAGCAGTGCTGGGGCTCGACCTGATCTTGGACTCAGGGTAGCTGAGCCTATTTTTAGGTTAAGAAATGGGATGGTCACGTAGCTGGGAGTGCATCAGAGGTTGGGGGCTGAGGGACAGCACCGCCCAGCTGCAAGGAAAACTGAGTACTGATGAAGTCTCTCCTTTCCTCACTAGGAATGGGGAACCACTCCCCACGAATTTCTCGGTGCCTATAAGCTCCAGCATGACATGTCCTGGACTCCATTTGAGGACATGGAGAGACGAGATGCAGAAACAGCCATCCTGGAGAAGCTGCTGAGCCGGCAGGCAGCACTGCCCCCCTGCACAGAGCCCAACTTCCAGGGCCTGACCAAGTCACAGGAGTGACCACACAGGACCCCCTGAGCAGAGTCCCTGGGTGAGGGGACACGGGGCCTGGGTGCTGCCAAAGGCAGGGCAAGGAAAGAGCCCAAGAAACAAAAATGCTGATTGCTCTGTGCTTTAAGGACACTAATTATGTATTCAATCCTACTGGATTTTCTGGTAATTGAGTAATTTATTATGTTGACCTGTGCCCAGCTGTACTGGGAGGCAGGTGGTACCAGCTGGTGTGAGTTCCAGAGGGCTTGGAACGTCCTACCTGCCTGGCTCTGGTGTACCTCACTGTGGCAGGTAATGATTTCAGGGCTGGATTTTGCCCCTTGTTAAAATGCACATGTTTATGGAACTGTGTGGCCCAGGAAGAGGCATCAAAACCCCATGCAAAGGGTCTGCTGTGATGAGAATCTGCTGGTCTGAACCCCTGAGCTGGGAACATGGGGGACCTGGAGCTCTGTTTTCTGGGAAGCGTGTCCTCAAAAGTGCCATTCAGGCCTCAGGTGCTCTTCAGACAATGTGTGTTTCACAGTCCTTGTGCATTCCCCTTGGATTTGAGTGCATGAGCTGCCAGGTGGAGACAAGGCTCTGGATGCCTCTGTGCCAGAGCGGTGGGGAAAGTAAAATAAACCAGTCTTGGTCTCAGATGTACCTTTGAGACAGGCCCTGTGTTCCTCCTGTGTGGCAAGTATCCCTTTGGCTTTATCAGGGAGACTTGGTGGCACGTGGAGCTGATGGGACATCTCCAGCCTCTCGTCCTTGTGCCCACACCTTGGGAGATGCTTGAGGCTGCTGGCAGTGACAATTCCTTATGGGAAGAGCTGTTCCCTGTGGGACCACATAGAAGTGGGGAAGTTTGAGGCAGCTCCCTGGCAGCCCAGCATTTTTTTTTCCCCCCCCAGGTTGTTTTTCTCCCAGCTCTGCCCAGTGCAGTAGCTCACCCACATGCCAGCATGGCTGAGCCTTTGGTTGACAGAAACCTGCTCCTCAGAGTCAATTTTTCCCAGTGCCCTTCCTCACTTGAAGCACAAGCCAGATTAACAGCAATTATTCTATTATTATTATTATTATTCCAAGGTATAATTAATTCCTCATCAAGTCACAAGTGTCTTAATTTGATGGTTTTTTTTTTTCTCTGCTCATTCCATCGCCCTGGGTCTGATTTTACCCTGCGTTATTAAATCTTAACTTGGAAGGGAGAAAGTTAATTACTGCACGAGCTTTCTGTGGTGCTAATTACAGCAACAGCAGATGTGTGTTGATTTAGTGCTCCTCTGGGAAGTGGGGCTTCCTGCCCCAGTTTTATCTGTTTCCATCATTAGTATCTGTACCATGACACGTGCAAAGAGGTCGGGGTGGTTGTGGGACCTCTGTAGCCTTAGGTGGGATTTCACCTCCAGCAGACACTCCACGACTTGCTGGTTGTTCTGCAGGTCCTCTGGGCACTGGCAAGTCTTTCTCTTGGATTTGCCTCCCAAAGTGGAGCTCCACAGCCTCTCAAAGTGGCCATGCCTGGAGATTTTTTTTCTGGGCTCTTGTTTCTGAAGGATGAGGTGGGTTTAGGGGGATTTAACCCTCCATAAGTCCCTGACTCTTCCAGGGGGTTGTCTCCCAGCAAGGAGGAATTGTAGCTCTTCGGCCCATTTTATTTCAGCTTCAGCTCCAGAGGAGAAAAGGAAAACAAACAAACAAAAAAAAGAGGAAGAAAACATTGAGGGGAATTTGGAAACTGATCCAGGGGATGCCCCACACAGGGAGACTCTGCCCCATGTGCTCCTGCAGCCCTCGAGTGTGTGCACAGAGCTGCAGGTGCAGGGTGGAGGGGTCTAAATTAGCAACACTGAAGTTTTTATTTAAACTTCAAAGGCTTACACAGAGACCAAAGCAGTGTGTTGTTGCTCTGTGGTCAGTTTATACAAAAAAAAAACCCACAAAAAACCCCCAAAAGGCACAGAATTTGCTCTTGCATTGAAAAGACCACCCGGGAGCGTTTGCCACTGCATCCTGTGACCAACCTCCCCTTGCCCACGGATGGTGGATCATCAGCAAAGCTATTTGGGCACATGCACATGATCTCACAAAAAACGTGCAACTAGCAAAAGTATACTTTTTTTCTCCCGTTGTTCTTGAAACCCACAAAGTTTGCCATCATTACAGGAATCCCTGTTGGAGATAAAGGAGGTGTCCGGGATCCTGGAGCCACTCAACAGAGCCAAATATATCCCAACACCTCTGCAGCTTTGAAGCTCCCATTTCTGGACAAGTGACTATCAATTACCAAAGAAACATTAAGACATCGCTTCTCAAAATGCAACTATCATGGAGCTACCACAGAGCTATCACAGAATGTGCTGAGTTGGATCTCACTGCTTGAGACCAACTGATATTTTCTGTACTTAATGCAACTTTCTTTTTCTAATTCTGGAAGATACTTTGCACATCTTTGCAAAGGCTCCTCTCAACCACCTGATACATACAAGACAGGAAGTGAGGGTGGTTGGGCAGGGGAATTTTAATTTTAATAAAAGTGAATTTTTAATAGCCTGAGCCCAAGACACCAGCAGCACCACAACATACACTTCAAAAATAAAGGAGACCTAATTCTTCGCAGAGACAGTGATCAGACACTGGAATAGGCTGCCCAGGTGGATTCACTGTCCCTGGAGGTATTTAAGAAGAGACTGGACGTAGCACTCAGTGCCACGGTCGAGTGGGCATGGTAGTGTTAGGTCAAAGGCTGGACTTGACGATCTCAGAGGTCTTTTCCAGCCTGGTTGATTCCGTGACTTTTTCCACGACTTTTAAGCCTTGCTCTTGTGCTCAGTGATCGGATTGGGTCGTGACTAATAAGATGAGGTCACCATTTCTAGGTCATATATATATATACACACAGTATTTATGGAGAATTGGGTCTGGCAGAGCAGGAATGGTCTCCCGAGTTAGTTAATGTCCCTGGGAACCAAGCCCCTGGAATCTGTTCCCGCTCCCGGATCTCCCTCCGGCGGCGGCGGGCGCGTGCCGGCAGGGGGCGCGTGAAGCCGGCCCCGCCCGCCCCGCCCCGCCCCGCCCCGCCCCGGCGCGCGCTGCGCGGTGACGTCACGCCCCTGCTTGCCCGCTGCGAGGAGGACCACGCAGCGAGCTTGCAACGCCGCCGGCCGAGCGTCTGAGGTGAGAGGAGAGGGGGGGGGGAACGGGACCGGGACGGGGACCCCCGACCGAGCACCGCCGACCGCCGAGGCGGCCCCGATCCCCGCCTGCCACCCACTCCAGGCGACTCCCTGGCCGCGGACGGGGCGCCCGGCGAGCGCCGGAGCGCCCTCTCAGGCCCCGCGGTTGTGCGGGCCTCCCCGGCAGCGCCCTTCCGTGCGGCGGGCTCGTCCCCGTGTGGCGCATTTGCCACTTGGCGGGGCCGGGGGTGCCGGGGCGGCCGCCGCCTCCCCGCCTCTTCCTCTCCGCTCCCTTTCCCCCCGCTCGCGTGGCGGCCGGACCCTTTGGCGAGGCGCAGAAGTGCTTGCCGCGGCATGGCTGGGGCCCAGCCCCGGCCCTGCCCCCGCGCCCGGTGCGAGCCCCGGACTGTGGGAGAACCCCGAGGGGCCATGCCGCTATTCCTCCTCTTTTTGATGCCTCTCATGGCGCTTTGAGAAGGGAGCGCCTTCCCCCGGCTGCGATGGGGCGGTGCCGCAGGAGCCCTAGCCGCGGCGGGTGCGAGACGCTGAGCTCCAGTTGTGTGTGTGCTGCACACAGCCAGCCGAAGAGTCGGGAGGCGCTTCTGGGCATCTGCGAGGCTGTGGGTTATGTTATCCAGAACCATCCCGCAGCTCTCGGTGCAGCGCCGGGGGTGCCACCGGCTGCAGCCGGGGCAGGAGCCAGCGCTGCTCGCTCCGACCAGCTCGGAGGGTTGTTGTTTGCCATTCTCGGAAATCCTCGCAAAAATGTATATATATTGCAGCCGGACGTCACCTTATCTGTGTTCTAATCGCTGTTCTAGCGATCTGGACTTCAGTTGTGTTTTTACCTTCCAGCAGGCAGAACTTGCAGCTGGTGACAGACACTTGTACGACCAGGTAGCTGTGAATATACCAACCAGCACTGGAAACCTGTGCTTAACGAAGGACTGCAGAATGGCCAGGGTTCCTGGTGCCCTGCCTGTGTGGGTGCTGTGGCCAGAGGAGCAGGAACAGCTTTGCTCCCCCCTTGGCAGGCAAGCCCTGGCGAGGAGAAGGCCATGATAGATGGTAACTGGGTAGTCAGAAGTGGCTCGGTCTGGTCATCTGTGCTTCTCTCCCAGGGAAGGAGGTGCTGGCTGTCTCTGTTCGAAGTGTTAAAGTGTTAAGTTGCAGTGCCCCAAATGTCCATTTATTTATTTATTTATTTATTTATTTTTGAAGGCACTTAAAACCTGGATCAGGCTCCTCGTATTGCTCGTAGGGGTAACTCAGTAAGGCACTTAGAGCTGCACTTTTTCACTTAGCAAAAGGGTCTTGTGCAAAATCAACTTTAGGTAGAAAGCCTTTATATTTAACTGACTGTACGTTGGGAAGCTATTCTGCTTTGTAGACTCTTCTTGTTAGTGCAGGGTTCTGGCAAAGGCAGTATAGGCAGGGTTTGATTTTGAATTTGAGACGGGTCTTAGACTCATACATAAGACTTCCATCAGTGTATTGCTGACTGTAGAAATAATTCTGTGTTTAAGCTGTTCACCTGTGTGCCTCAGTAACAACGAGGAAAAGGATTTTTAAAATCCTGGCAAGGAATAAAAAAATACCTACTGCAGTGCAAAAAAAAAAAAAACAAACACCACATGTTTGCAGTTTGGTAACATATCCCAGGCAGAAATTTTAATCACTGGATTTGCTTACTTTGAACTTGGTTATTCATGACCTGCAAGGGATGATCTGAATTCATTACACACCCTGCTTTGGGGTTGGTTGTTTGCCTCAATTTGATGGCCAGGGCTGGGGAGTTTGTGATGTTTTCACTGTTTGATAGAAAAGCTCTGGAAGGTCTAGAGTGTCAAGTACCTAAAATGGAAACTGTGGGTCTTCTGCTGTAAGAACAGTAAACAGAAATGGAGCCCCTGTGGAACTCCCAGGGATTTCCCTGATGAGAACTATGGTGATGATTTGAGCTTCTAGAGCAGGAGGCAGTCAAGAGGAATTGTAGGGGGGCATGGTTATTTTCACCCTTGAAGCTCTGTTCCTGAGGAAAGAATGACACTTTTTCTTTTCTTTTTTTTTTTTTTTTTAGAAGATGAAGGTGTCAAATTGAATGAAAGTGAAATTGGTTTCTGGTACTCCAGGTAGCAAGAAGCTCTTGTAGGTGAAAACACCCTATTCTTATTGTCTTAATATATGACAAATAAAACAACTTATTGAGCAGATAAGCTTTTAGGCAGAGTTTTTAAAGAAATCTAAAGTGTCTTAGACTCCTGCAGCCTGTCACCATTTAATTAAGTGGCTTCCTCTAAGCCCTACACTTCACACTTATTATTAACTTGTATGGTTTCACACTGTACAAGCTAAGGGTATCCATCAGGAAGGATTGCCACTAGGAATGGTAGGTGAAGAAAGCCCTTTCACCAGAGTTTTTCCAAGGGCTAAAGCCTGGCACAAGGTTTTCCCTCCTTGAGGATGTCTGGCTGCCCCAAGGTAGGGTTCAGCTGCCTTTTGCAGCCCTTGGTGTCCATGTCAATGCCTAAGGTAAGTGACAGGAATGGCATTAAGACAGTGTATTCCCAGCTTCTGGTGGGGGATCCTTTAGGTTGTTTTTGGGTAGTTTGTTTACCTGGCCCTGGGTGTGCAGAAAACTGAAAACAGTGAGTGCAAGAAGCAGAGTTTGTGGTGGTGGTGTTGCGTAATTAATCTTTGGAGATCGAGAGAGCGACTGTCCTAAAGGGTTGTAAAGCTTCAAAATGCTGATTGGCCTGTTTTCAATAGAGCAGCTGTCCTTTCCTTGAGATGTGTTGACTTTTCTTCTGAACAAGTGACATTTTATAAAGAGAAAACAAAGAGTTTGTTTTGCAAAAGCTTTTAAAAGCTGCTGTTCTATTTTAAGCTTTTGTGCTGCTAATTCACCCCGTTACTTTAGAATGTTGTGGTGTAATTCCTACCAAGAGAGTTGGACCGCGCATGGTGGACCCGTGCACTGTTCTCTTGTCTCATGGAAAACCAAACCAAAACCTTTCTAAATAAAGGAACACAAGGGGCTTCTTTGGGGCCTTTGCCTGGAGAGGGTGTGCAGGTAGCAGCTCATCCCTGTGAAGTTGTCCATGCCTGTGGTCAGACTGTGTGGGATCAGCCGTGTTTTCCAGCACAGACCAAATCTGGCAGGGGAAGGTGAAGGTTTTCACCAAGCTAAGGCGGTGTTAGAGCAAATCTTAAACTGCTGTGGGGTGGGGAGCTGCCTGGGGGCAGCCACAGGGTTTTGCTGTCACGTGTGGTACCAGACTCCCAGCAGCAGCTGAGGCTGCCAGAATTGTTTTGCTTTTTGTATCAGGCTGGTTTGAATTGCTCAGCTCTTCTCCAGTTGAAGGTTGCTGTGCTGTGTTTCTGGCCAGTGACGAGTGTTCTGTTTCGGGGAAATAATGACAAAAAGGCTCCTGCAGCTTTGGATGCGACTCAGGGAGGCCTCTGCCACTCCGTGGGCTGTGGGCACCAGGCAGCTGTGGCTGGGGAACAGCTAAAGGCAGAGGGGCTGCTGTGGGGCCTGGATGTGACAGCAGCTGTGTGTTTGAGCACTTCTCTTGAGCTCAGGGGTACTTTTGGGTTTAGTGCATGTATTGCTGAGCTAAAGGCTTGGCTCCTTGGAAGCACCCTCTTCTTTCAGGTCCTGGAGTGGGAGCTGTTACTTCTTCTGAGCATTTTGTTTATTTGCTGACTGCTGAGGAGCTGCCAGTTGCCCAGCAGGCTCTTGGTCCCACAGCCTCGGCCCTGCAGGGCTGGTTTTGGGCTGGTGAAGGGAGGTGGTTCCAGCTGCTCTGGTTCCTTCTGCTGGTCAGGTGAGTGCAGGGCAGCTCCCCTGCTGCAGTCCTGGTGTTAGTGAGCCTTCCAGCTACTTTGCTAGTTTTAAGAGGAAACTCCAGGATAGCTCAGTATCTGGAAAAAGTTATTTTTGCAGTGCTTTTTAGCAAAGCTTTATTTCTTTAAATGTCAGACAGCACTTTGGTACCCAGCCTGAGCTCTCCTCCCTCAGCACAGCACATTCTCTGGGCTCCTCCTGGCTGTGTGCATAGAGCACCTGCAGCTCTCCTGTTCCCTGAGCAGGATCTCCTGCAGTGATTTTCAGGCAGGGTGCTTCCCATGGTGCAAAAACATGCCTCAAAATAGAGGAACTTCTACCACTGTTAGATGCAGTTGGCCATGGGAATGTGGAGAGAACTGTCAGGGCCATGTGGGCCTTGATTTGGTTCTGTGTCCAAACAGGAGTGTAGGTGCAGCTTGTATTTTTAAATATTATCAGTATGCAACTCAGCTAATGAAGATAGGGTTTTTTTAAGTAGTAGTAAAATACTGAACAGAACTTTGTTACATGGTTGAGGAAAACGGCTTCCTTTAGAGTATGAAAAGTGAAGAGTAATGATGTAAGATAAAAATGCTTTTGACAGAAAAGACATTAATGTGAGCCCACACACTTCCCAGCACTTAATCTGGGGCAGGTTTTTCCAGTGCTGGGGGCTGCTTTTGACAGTGTAACTTTAACCAGAGTGATAATGGGGAAGTTGTCACTTTTGTGTGTTTTCTGTGGAGTTGGTGATCAGGTGAAGGTGGTTGGTTGGAGCTGTGAAGCGGGACAGTGGGCGATGCCCCTGGTAAAGCAGGTGTAGGCACAGCTGGAACTGGTGTGGCAGAGCCTGCTGAGTCACACACACTCTATCTGACTGGTCAGCTTTCTGGTTTTGAATTTAGGACTAAATGAGATTACATGGTTTTCCCCTTCTTTTTCTTGAAGTTGTTAAACTTGAAATGTGTGTTATGGTGCTGCTGGTGTCTTGGGCTCAGACTATTAAAATTCCCCTGCCCAACCACCCTCACTTCCTGTCTTGTGTGTGTGTGTGTACCAGGTGGTTGAGAGGAGCCTTTGCAAAGATGTGCAAAGTATCTTCCAGAATTAGAAAAAGAAAGTTGCATTAAGTACAGAAAATATCAGTTGGTCTCAAACAGTGAGATCCAACTCAGCACATTCTGTGATAGCTCTGTGGTAGCTCCATGATAGTTGCATTTTGAGAAGCAATCTCTTCATGTTTCTTTGGTAATTGATAGTCACTTGTCCAGAAATGGGAGCTTCAGAGCTGCAGAGGTGTTGGGATATATTTGGCTCTGTTGAGTTGGCTCCAGGATCCCGGACACCTCCTTTATCTCCAACAGGGATTCCTGTAATGATGGCAAACTTTGTGGGTTTCAAGACAACAGGAGCTTGTGACCTAAATCATGGTGTTGATCCAGCTCTGTTGGTGATGGTGATCTTGTGGCTCTTTCCACTGCTTGTTTTTGTGGGCCTGCCCACAGATCTCCTGTGCTGGCATCCAACACCAGGTTGAGACTGTGGGACGGAGCCCACCAGTGTGCTCTGCTGCTCTGGGGGTCTTCAGCCCTGAATTGAGACCCACCCACTGCAGATCCAGGTCCTTACCTGAATGCTTGTGTTTGTCTTGGCATGGCTTCTGCTGCAGCTGAGCTTTTGTGGCTGTGTCTCATAATTAGACACACACACAAACCCAACGGCAACACTGCTTTTTGGAGGCAGTTCTCCCTGTGAGGTACGAATTCTGAGACAGAATTTAAAGGCCTGTGTCTGATCTGTTATTGACAGTTAACAAAACCTCAAAGCAATGCTTAAATTAGGATATCCTTTTCAAGATCCTGAACTGATGGGGTACAAGATGGTTTCTCAGGTCTGTCCCTTCTCCTTGGACTTCACGATTTACGTTTTTCTAAGGGAGTGCAACTCTCGTGCTGGTTTGTAGTTCAACAGCCAGTTTAAGCTCTAAGTAACTAAAGACCCAGGGCTTAAGCTTGGCTTGGAACGAATTTATTTGTTTATAGAGCTGATATGCCTGCAGCAGCCTGAGCTGTGGGCAGGACAGGCAGGTGAGCTTGGGCACCAGGTTTAGAGCCTAATATATTCTTTTATGTGCCATTTACCACTTTACTAGCATAGAAGTGGCAGATGTGTTTAGTTGTGGGGTGAGATCTCCATGAAGATGATGATTTCTAGCAGGCTGGAAGATGGTTGCTGTACATGTGCAGAGGAGAGTTCTGGCAATGGTGATACTGCTCTCAAAAGCAGTTTTGCTTTCTGTGCCAGTAGGTCTTTCTGGAATTCATCTCTTAATCAGAGAGTGGCTTCTGTTTGTGCTTTGCATCACAGGTTTGTGACAGTATTAGTGTACCAGGAAGTCCAAGGTTTTCTCCCTCCTGAGGTGGCAGCTGAGCTCGTGTGATCCCTGGGTTAGTGGTTTGGGATCTCTGCAGAGAGCTAGGCAGCAACCTTTGCCCTCTTTGTCATACAGGTGTGCAATACATCTTCCATGTAATGCTGGTAGGTATTTGCTGAGGAAAATTGGATTGCTGGGATTGTAGCAGCCGAGGACTTCTCCTGGCTGCCCCTGACTGGAGAGATTTGTCGCTTGGAAAAGCACAGAAAGATTAGTTTGTGGTAGGGCTGGAGGAGGTGGCAGAGGGCAAGGACCTTGAAATGGTGGGGCAAGGGTGCCTTGAAATGGATGTGATTAATCTGGGAACAAATTATCAAGTACAAACAAAGACTTTATTTAGAACTCTGTGGTTTTATAAGATAAGAAGTGAAAGTACTGTGGAAGGGCAAAAATGGTTACTACAGACCATGAGTAAAATCCTGTGACTGTTGTTCCTTTCACTGTGGACTCCCGAGTGCTTTGAGTTAGATGAATAAACTGTTCACTGTAAAATCACATTGGGGGAGGGGGAAATAATCTTAATTTTCAGAAATGGCTTTGTTTATTTTCTTGGAATGCAGAGCAGATGCCCAAACAGGATCTGGAAGCTGCGATGGACTGGTTAGGGTTCAACTTCTGAGCTAGTGGTGTATCCTAAAGAGCGCCCCGAAAGGGTTCCTGGCCAGTGGTGCCTTGCAGGGAGCCGAAATGGCAGCACTTTCAGCCCTGCCTGAAAGAGGAAGCGGCGGCGCTGCCGGGGCTCGGCAGGAAGCGAGCACAGGATGTGCACACGGACCTGACAGCGCAGCTTCCTCGGGCTGGGGGAACGGACACAACCTCAAAACGGGCTTCAGTGCCTTTAGAATAAGAGAAATTGTAACAAGCTTGAAGGCTTGTGGTTTCTGCTTCGTGTTGCACCTACAGCAAGAGTGAAGGTGAGATCATGCAGATTCTTATGCTGGGTGTAGTAGGGAATGCTGTGTACAAAATTCCACCAAATTTCACTTAATTCTGCAGTCAGCAGTGCACACAGGTACTGGAACAGATTGCAGCTGCTCTAAGTTACAGTTTGCAAACCCAAAGTGCTCCCATTCCACGTGCTTGCCTTTAGAATGGGAAAGTCAGGCTTGCATGGGAGGGGTCAGGTGTGTTTGGGACAGTATTTCGTGCAACTTGTGTTTAATCAGTGGGAACCTGCCAGAGGTACTGTGGATTTTTTCAGCCTTCTGTGATCATTCAGTGTCTTGGTGCTTGCACAGGGCTGTGTGACCCAAGTGCATCACTGCAGAGTTCCCTTTGCCCCAGGAAGGATTACTGACCTCCACAACGTCCTGCTGGAGACTTCAGTTCCCTCTTTGTTGCAACACTCATGTCTCTGTTAACACTTTTTGGGATTAGTCCTAAATGCAGATCAACTGTCTCCCATAAAAGTGTAACTGAGTTTTAAAGCAAAATTCTGTAAAATGGCCTGTGAATTTGACAAAGTTTACATGGCTGTGTAATCCATGGTTTCCAGCATGCCACGTCCCAGTTCTCTATGACATTGTTGAGTTTTGTGAAATCCTTGTTGCTGAACAGCTTGAAATCCAACAGATACTAGAAGTATCATTAGTTAACACATACTTTACTGAAGCACTGAAATTTTTGGTTACAATACAGAGAGGTTTGAGAAATTACTTCAGTGCTCCATTTCTTTTTTTGCAATTTTTATTTATTTTTTTTTAAAGAACTCTTTAGAACTTGTTGAACAGAACTAAGTCATATTGACCTGCATTACATTTCCAGTCTTTGTCAGCTCTTCTCTCTGGGCTTGGCCAGATGGCTCACAATTATATGGCTCTAAATCCACTCACTGCACTCAGACTGGGACTTCAGCACTTTCCAGTCTGTTTCAATTCCCTCAGATATTTAAAACTACTTCAAGTGTTCTCTAGTTCTGCTGAGTGTTGTATGTGCAGGCTTCCTTTTATTAGGTGACTTCAGGGGGAGAACAAACCCAAAGCCTCTGTAACCTCTTTGTTTCTACCTCCCTTGGCGTTGCACTCTAGGGATGTTTTTCTCTGCTTAATCTCATTTTGGATTAAATTACTTTTAAACCACAAGTCAATAATGCATATATCTTTAAAGCTATTCCTATGGAAGAGTAAGTCCCAGGTGCACTGAAGCTCCCTAGAAACAAGCTTATTTTCAGCTGTGATCTATGGACTTCTTAGAAGTGCAAAACACAAAGTAATTCATCCAGCTAATCTAGAAAGCCTGCTAATCCAAGGAAAATAATTATTCAACAACTCCACTTTCCCACTGCTAAGACTTTGGAGACCTATGCTCAAGACTCTAAAGCTGTTTAAAATTTACGCCATCATTTTTCAGTATTTAAAGATAAAACTATATAACCATTAAAAACCAAGGTGAAGGGGGTGTGTGTTTGATTTGTTGATGTGCACCACGCCAGTGCTTCACTTCAGGAGCTCTGTGCCAGGCAGGGATAATGTGAGCTGTGGGCAAGGTGTGTGTGCAGCCAGTGCTGTGTCTTAGCCCCAGTCTCTGACCTGAGCCCTTCCCAGAGAACAGCAGCTTCTCTCCCAGACCTTGGCTGTGTCCAAGGACAGGGAAGAAATGCAGGCTTCTGATGCTTTCTGAGATGCTTTTTGATACTGTGGCTTCATTCTGTTGCTTGCTTGGTGTTCTCTGGAGCAATCAGCTTTAAAGAGGAACACTAAACACTTGTTTTTCTTTTCACAAAGGCCTGTGTGTGACCTTTTCTGGTACGAGTGCATATATAAAATTTGGATTTATAGAGAATCATGGATTGGTTGTGCTGCAGTGAGCACAGGGAGTGCTTCAGAACCCGGATTTTTCCTCTAGTGTGCTTAATGGGCTCTGGGCAGGTGTCTGAAGCAGATGTGTTACCTGCAAATTACAGGTAAACAAGGAAATGCAAATAATTGGGAAAGAGGGCAGAAAGAAGAGGGAGGTAGAGCAGCAAGGAAGGATTACAGGATGGAGGAGTTGTGGGCTGCCCAGAGGGAAGGGCAGGGTGGAAAGGGAGCTTCTCTGAAGAGGTGGATGTTCAGTGCTGTTACCTGACTTCATATTGCTTGTATGTAAACAGTTGAGCTGATCTGAACACTGAAAATGCCTTTTGAAATGGAAATGATTGCTTTGTCCTTCTGAGTAAATATGTGTTTGCTTCAGTGTCAAATCTCAGAGCTTTTTGTTGTATTAATGAAGGGCCTATTGGTAGGTCTGTGCTGTGCATCCTGCTGAATGCCTGCTGTGAACCTGAGATCTGCATAAATCAACAGATTCTATTATTTTGATATTGAAATAGGGCACTAAGTGGAGGACTGGTGGCAGTGCCTGATGCTTATACAAGTCAGTCATTGTCTCTGTGCTTGCTGAAAGAGGATACATAGATAAGGATGGCAGTGAGTGCCTGATGTACCAGGTGCTGGCTGGTGGCCTGCTCTGAGAAAGAGTCTTTGCTGCCATTTCCTAAAACTGCTTGTGGATCTGTCCAGGGCTTGTGGGAATGATGGTGACGAGTATTCCCCTACAAGTACCGTTTTTAGGAACTTTTGGGCATTTTTGTTTAAGGGAGGTGGCTTTGTTGAAGTCTTTGAGCATCCCTGCAGCATCTGAAGAAGAGCTGGGGATGGTATGTTTGTTTGGAGTCCATAGTGATTTCCTTTGCTTTGCAGGCATGACAAGCTCATGTGCAGTATCAAGTCATATTAACACCTTGAGATCAGCTCCGTTGATTAGAGCATGGTGCTAATAATGCCAAGGTCATGGGTTTGGGCTGTTCACTTAAAAGTTGGACTTGGTGATCCATGTGGGATTCCAACTCAGAGCATTTTGTCCTTTGTGATGTCACTGGCTGTGACCAGAGCCTCAAAAACCTGGAATCGATTTCTGCTTCTTGCACACCACTGTAAGGAGTGAATTCACTGGGAAGTGTCCAAGTGCACAGTTCAGGAGGGATCAATTTGGGTTTTTTAGTGCAGTTACCCAGACAGAGAGCCACAGCAGCACCCTCAGAGGAGGGGGAATCTGCTGCTTTAAACACCCCCTTGGCCCCCCTCAGGATTTTACAGAGACTTTGCAGCAAGTCTCTGTCACTGTAAATAAAAGTACTTCTGATAATACAGAAATGCTGAAAGTCAGGGGGAGCTTTGCCACTAATTTGTTGGGGTCAAAATTTCACACTTGTATGTGAAGAAATGGCCAGAAGCCTGGTGTTCTTCTAATTAAAGTAATATATTAATGAAGGGCAGCTGTATTGACACTGGAGGGAGCCAGCTAATGTTTGGATGGAGGTATTGATGGCATATATTGATTTAGTTCATGTGCTGAAGTCTCTGCTGGGATAGTGTTGGAGCAGTTGGGTACATCAGGATTTTGTGATGTCTGGAGATTAATTCCCTTGGGATCTGGATGCCCTGCTGAGCTCTCATTGCTGGTAGCACTTCAAAGTGGGGATAAAGGGATGTGTTAAGTAGCAGCTTTAACCAAAAGGTTGTAAAACTGTGCTTAGGCCTTAAAGCTGAGGGAAGGAGAAATTAATCATATTTATTTCTGTCTGTACTTGTTTATTTTTATCCATAAAGTAGTTTCGAAGCACATGTTGCTGTGCTTCCTGCTGAGCTGCTCTCCAGAGGGAGCTCTCTGGGAGGCAGCTGTGTTCCTGAGCAGAGTTTACACTTCCAGCTTTCAGAATATCTGGGACTGGATGCTTCCATGCATTAAAAACAGAACCTGGAAAAGCCTCAAGACTGGTTTTGCCCATTTCTAGGTAACTAGGCAAAATTTTTTTCATTTGTGACCATGAGCAGCTTCCTGTTGTGTGTGTGATGGAGAGAAAGGATCTAAAAGCTCATTTAAAAATGTCTTGTTTTCATATCCCAGATGTGCTGCTAGTGGTTTGGGCTCCTTGATGACGGCTCTCCAGTGAGTGTGGGAAACATGTAAATATATGTATCTCTTTTTTTTTTCTTCCAGGTTCTCTTTGGAGTTGATATTCTAGTAGATTTCAGCTATGCAGACGATCAAGTGTGTAGTCGTGGGTGATGGTGCTGTTGGTAAAACCTGTCTCTTAATTTCTTATACAACAAATAAATTCCCATCGGAATATGTCCCAACGGTAAGTGTGAGAACGGTTCTTTGGTCGTGGTGGGGCAGGGCAGCAGGAATTCCCTTCTGAACCAACCTTTGTGGTGGGCATGCCCTGATCCCTGTTCTTCCAGCCTGCTTTCCTCTTGGACACTGACTGATAGAGCAGGGAAAAGTGACAGTCAGTCCATGCTGCTGCCTTCCAGAGCAGTGCTGGGGGCCTTTCCTCTATCTGCTCAGTTCTTGCTGCTTGACTGCTCTGCAAATCTGCCTTCTCTTTGGGGGTTGATGCTGTGGGGGAGTTTAGCAGTGCAAACAGCTCCAGGTCAGGAGTGCCTGGGCTCCAGCTTGTGCTCTTGGCTCCTGCTGCATCTTTGTTTTTAGGGAAAGGAGTTTCATGTTGCTAAAATAGCCAGTGACTACAGTTAACATTTTCTGAGGCTCCTTTTTCCTTTGCAAAGATCCGGAAGTGTGGTGAACTATGGAGTGTGACTTGAATGTGTTTGGATTTAGACTGTGCAGTCCATCCATCTGTACTTCCAAACCTTTGCAGGCTTTGTGTGTAGTCCTTGACTATTTTTAAGTAACCTTTTGAGCTTCACAGGCTCAGTTTTCTGAAATACTGATTCCCTTGACTTATCTAAAGATCAAGTTGGGAGGAGTTTTGCTGCCTGTGAGGCATATGCACAGTCTCTCTGTTAGAAAAGTGCTTTTCTCCTTAGTCACATGCAAGATCAGTGTACTGCCACTGAGCTGGGTCAGGTTTCAGTGAGGTTGCTGCAGGAGACTTGGACAGCTGGATGCTGTTTTACTAGTTTTCTCTGTTATGGGCCTGAAAAGTCCATCCCATGTGGTGGTATGAAAAATTCATCACTAAAAATCCTTCTCACTCAACTAAAACTGCAACATAAAGCAACTCAAAAGACCAGATAACTCATCTGAAAGACCAGATAATCTCCTTTGAGATGCCAAGATAACTGTCTGAAAGCTCTTCTGGAATAGTTCTTTACAGAACTGTCCTCTCCTTGTGAAAAAGAGGTTGAAGTGGATGTCATTGCCTCTTTTTGTAAGCTATCCAAAGTCTTTCAGCTTGTGAAATACGAGGTTTGTCTTGTGTAGGACAGGCTCCCACAGAACAAAAATGTTTGTCTTTAGCTGTAGATCAGGAGCTAAAGATGAAAGGGCTCTCAAACCTCAGGGTAATAAGGCTGGATACAGTGGCCACTGTTGGGAACGTGCTGGTTGTACTGTGAGTGCAGAGATCAGTCTCTCTCATGGGCTCTGTTATGGACTGCTGAAGTGGCATTTGAAACGTGTTTTTTGTCATTCTCAAGTTTTTGATTGTCATTGTCAAGTATCCTGCTGTGATGCTTCTAGGGCAGCCACATCCTGTGCTGAACCCGTGGGAGGCTGCTTGTCCTATTTAAACTATTCTTTATGGTCAAGACAAAATGCAGGCGGTCAGTGAGTTCAGCAATGAGTGTTTCTATACTTATCCCTTCAGGGAAATGACCCTCTATTATGTTGAAAAATGTTATAATCTTAAAACGTGTGTTTTGAAGGCTTGGGAGTTTGTGTGCTGCCCTGCACTGGCTGTAAATCTCTGCTGACAAGGAATAGGAAAAAACCTACTCAAAAGTGAGTTGCCAGTAAGGTGTGTTCGAGGTGTCCTAAGGATTCTTTATAGTGCTTTTTAAATCTGCCCCAGTTTTCTGGAATAATATTTACCCCTGAACTTCATGGCTTGAGGAACTTGCTGTTCTGGAGATACCAGAGGCCTGTTCCTAATTCTGTGAATGGCCTGGAGGTGTATTTCAGACACTGGAAACTGATATGTAACCTCTGATATTCCAGCTAATCTAATGGTTTCTAGTGGTAAATGGACAGAGAAATAGATACTGCTGTGCTTTTGCAGCAGTGTGGTCAAAGCATGGAGAGTGAACACATCAGTTCAGAGCAACAGATCAGTTCTGTTCACTTGACTCTGTGTTTTGCAACCCTTTCTCTCTGTGGCAGATATTTCCCAGTGGGAAAGCCTGAAAGTGTTCCCTGGAGCTGGACACTTCCTTGGCTGTTCAGTAAGGCAAACCCAGTGCAGCGTGTGAGGGGTTGGGCTGTGGGTAATGGGGATGAGTGGTGAATTCTCTTGCAGTGCTTTAAAATCTTGAATGCTAAGCCAAAGCAGTGTGAGAGGTGGATTTCTACTTCTGGCTGATGTTCTGTGGATATGCAGTGGCCACAGTTGCTTTCTCAGTCACTGTGATTTGTGAGAAGTTGGAAAAATTAGGGTAGTGTCAGGTCTTGCTTTAACCAGGGCAGTCAAGTGGGAAGGAGACATCTGAACTCTGGGAAGTTGAGCTTTGAAGTGCTGTCTCACTGCTCTTACCTCAGTTTTTGGTGTTTTTTTTAAGGACCTAAACTTTTGCTATAGCCCTGTTAATAGATGCATGTGACTGCTTATTTTCCATGTCCCTCCCTTCTCACTCCCATGAAAAGCTTTTGAGGTGGCTGCTGACCTCTCTCGTGTTGGGGGTGTATTTCAGAGTGGGAGCTGCTCAGGCTGCAGTTCTGTGTGGAGGCAGAACTCGCCCATCCTCATTTGGAGGAGTCCCTGTGCAGTGATGTGCAGGGGTTTGGTTTTTCTGCAGTGGGAAAGATCTTTTGCCAGAGGTGGTTTCTGCAGTACTGTCTGTCGTGGTCCTGAAGGTAACACAGTTATTGGAATGAAGGATACTGACCTCAGACAGTGCACTGCTGAGCGGGTGGGTGTTGGAGGTGAGTGTTTGGGTAGGCCCTGGTGCTCAGTTGTGTTGTAAACAAGTTACTGGGTGGTGCCGGCTTTGATCTGTGCAGCGGGTCTGCCCTGGGGGACAGCACTGTTGTGCCAGGTGCTGTGCAGAGAGTAGGACTTTGTCTCTGGAGCCAGACTCTCCCTTTAGATTGGGAGTGAATTTGACACAGGCTGATTTTTTTGACCAGTCCTTCAGAGACTGAGGATAAATCCCTGTTGAAAAGATGGACTTTATTATGTTCAGAGAGGATTTCCTGCGGAGGATTTGGGTGCTGTGAGATGCAGCCCCATTGCTGTTACCCTTGAAGGGCAGGGCTGACATTCCTTGTTCTGTCCTTGTGGGGCTGTGACTACTGTGTCACACCAAGGGTGAAGGTGGGGATTTCTGTGGCAGTGTGGGAAACCTCTTTGTGGTAACAGGTAAGCACTGCTGTAGGTGTTTTGCTCAGTGGTTTTACCATGTGTACCTCGTGTGCCTTTGCTTTAGTACCTCATGGAAGCAGCTGGAGTATTCCTGTTCCAAATGGAATTGTTCTGTTACTGGCCTTAGTGGTCATAGCACTGTAAGCCTGATGGTTCTCTTGTTCTGTGCAGGTATCTCTTGTGCTCTGACAAAGTGAGTGGGATGATAGTTTGAGAGATGGCTTATTCACATCCTCTTAAATGTGTATTTCTTTTCTTGCCAGGTTTTTGATAACTATGCTGTAACAGTGATGATTGGAGGAGAGCCTTACACCCTGGGCCTCTTTGATACTGCAGGTGAGAAAACGAGTGCTTGTGTCATTGTACCTGCCCAAAATTTACCTGAGGTGATGTGCAACATGAAGACATACAGTTAGGGGTTTTTTTTGTTGAGGTTTTTTTTAATGGAAGGGGAAAAAATCTCTCTTGATTCTTCATTCCTGACCTTTTGAGAGTTGCTAAAGTGAGTTTATTAAAAAAGAACCAAAAACGCAACAATAAAAAACTCAAAAGCAAAATAAGAAAACCTTTCACTTCTTTTAGAGCTGTTTTGTGACACCAGATGACAGCTTTCAGACTGTTACCTCTTATCTAGGTGATACATGAAAGATAAAGGTTTCCATGTTTTTAAATGAAATTAAAGGAGAAATTTGTGTTGAATAAAATGTGGATTGTATGTGGGTTTTGTTTAGTAAATAGCCAATTTTTTAACCAAACGTCAAGACAGAATTACTAACATTAGAATGTCTTAAATGTGCCTATGTTTCTGCATCCTTAACGTGGATGAAATCAGGGTGTGGATTTCCTAAGCCCTTTCACTATGTGCTTTTTAGAATTAAAAATCTGCTGGCCTCTTGTTTAAGCTCTGTGTTTCAGTTTCTGGCTGGAGAAACATGCAGTGATTAAACAACTACATCCTGCTTTGAGTGTGTGAAAAGTTAGCAAGAAAGGGTAGAAACTGGTTTAGTTGCAGGGTACCCAGTCCCCACCACACAGTAATACCAAAGTGGTGTGGCAGCAGCTGGTGTTGCAAACTCTTCTTCAGAAGAGTCCTTCTAGGGACCTTAGTTCATAAGCTATCACCTAAAATTGTCCTGATAGAATTTAATCTGTTTCCAGCTGTGTTCTTAAATGCATTGTTAGTGTCTAATTTGATTAAGGAAACAGTCTTAGGTTTCCAGTTAAACCCTGTGGCTGTTAAGGAAGCTTTCCTGTCCCACCATCCAGGAGCCACTGTGACAGTCACACTCCACCACCTGAGCTGGGACTCTGCAGGGGAAGCCCCTTTGCAGCAGCAGCTCCAGTGACCTGATGGGGCCTTGCTGGACTCCCTACACACCCCACACTTACACAGTCAGACAGGGTTTCCTTACTGGCTCAGCCTCAGGTTCCCCATAGATGTCTCAGAAGTCCAGATCTTTAAAATAATTTAATCATGGTGCAAAACAAAAGTAACAGCTCAAGCTAGTGCCTCTGAGGAGGGACCCTGAACAAAGCAAACCCTGGGCTTTTATATCCCTTACAGCCTGTGTGCAAAAGTCTGGGGTCTTCCAGCTGAGTCCTTGGCTCCTGCTGTGTCTCTGAATGTCTGGTCACCTGTCTGCTTTACTTAGCTCTTTGTGTTCTCCTCCCAAAATGTGACCTATGTCCCTATTATTGCAGGCTCCCCTAGTTCATGGATCAAGAGTTAGGTGGAGAAGAGAGGTTCCTTCCTGACACGTGTGGGCCCGTTGTAGGGGCCTGCAGCATTGTGTGGTCCCTGTGTTGGGTTTTTTTTCCCCTCCTTCAAACAGCAGGTTTTTTTGCAGGGTAATGAAATTTGATGGCATAATCCTTGTATGGAATGGACTAGGTGCAGAGGACCTCATCTATAACCCGATCCATGTTCTGCAACTTTTCTTCATAATTGAGGAAAGTGTTATGCAGTCTGAGGGTGTTTGATCTAAAAATGTGTTGGAGACTTCCCACCTCGCCTGTGACTTTCAGCAGCTCACTGTTACATAGCAACTGAATGAATTCTGGATTTGAAAACTGGCATCTCCAAATGTTTGGGTTCAGGGTATGCTTGGTTCTTTGCTTAAGAGTTAGGATTAGTCATAGGAATGTTATTGTGCTGGAACATGCATTCTAACCTGCTGTAAAGGGCAGTATTTTATTGTCTGTATCTAATGCTGTGTTCATTTTCTCCTCTGTAGGTCAGGAAGACTATGATAGATTACGACCCCTCAGCTATCCACAGACAGATGTATTTCTGGTCTGTTTTTCAGTGGTGTCTCCTTCTTCATTTGAAAATGTGAAAGAAAAGGTCGGTTGAACTTTGCCTGAAAAAGCCTCTGAAGCGTCAGGTGGTTATCACGGGTGGTTAATAACAAATGCTGTGTCTTCCCTGTCTTTAGTGGGTACCTGAAATTACTCACCACTGTCCAAAGACTCCTTTCCTGCTTGTTGGGACCCAGATTGATCTAAGAGATGATCCCTCCACAATTGAGAAACTTGCCAAGAACAAGCAGAAGCCCATAACCCCAGAGACGGCTGAGAAGCTGGCCCGGGACCTGAAGGCCGTCAAATACGTGGAATGCTCTGCCCTTACGCAGGTGAGGGTTGGGCTTTGACCATTTCTGCTTGCTTTTTTCTTTTTTCAGTTCCAGGGAAAACCAGCTCCAAGTGGATGTGAAAGGGTATAAGTTCTGTTTCTGCTGTTGACACTGTAGCTTTCTCTTTGTCTCGTTGTTCTAAGGCACGGGGAGTTGGCAGTGGTACAAAGAAAATCAGCCTGTGAGGATTAGGCCTAGTGTAGAGGAGTGATGGAGGAGAATGTGCTTGCTGTGTTTGCTTCTGTCTGGAGAAGAATAACTATTGAAAGCTTAGAAGGTGTGTTACAGACAATAATTGGGTTAGGGCACAGTGTGCAGCTCACTACTGAAGAGAGCAGGCAAAGGGGAAAAAAAAAACCTCTGAGACAAGTTAATTCTGGTACCTGTAAGACTGAAAGCCTTCGTGGTCTAGAGCTGCTTTGTCTTCCTATGCAGCTGGTGGTGAGCTGTTTCCTGTGCCTGCCTTCAGATGGAAGTTCTGTTGAAACAGAAAAGAAAAATGAAATAGTTCTTAAGACATAAACCCGAAGTGTGAACTAACTTGTGAACGTGAGTCTAAAGGCAACTAAAGTAGCTGATTTGAGGCCAGGAAACCTGATTATCCTTTCCCTTTAAATTAGGAATGCTAGGGTAGGAGCCATTTTCTGGCTAGTTGGCCTTTTACCTTGACTTTGGATACCCTGGGAGCTGAATCTGGTGTGCCTACACTTGGAGAATTGACTGCCACCCTTTAACAACTCCCTTAATGCTACTCTGTAAAGAATTTGTCACTGCCTGATGTGCACGGAGCCAGGGGTGCACAGTATCAAGCACCTCACTCCAGTGATGTTGTGCATTCATTTCCTTGAGCACAAAGCTTTATTGCAGAACTTGTCAAAGCCTGAAGTTTTATTTATCTTACCCCTTTTGCCCAGATTGCATGTTGGCTCTTCCATTTGGATCCGGAGGCTTTTTTTTTTTGTAACAAAGCTTTGCCTGAGTGTTTGCTGCAAATGAAGCAGCTGTGCTGGAGCTGTGCAGGACAGTGGCACTGGAGGTGGTGTGGCAAGGCATGCTGTGGTTCATCCTGGGAATCCCTGATCTAAAGGGGGTTTTGGCTGTGCTTCCTTACCACCCACAGGCAAGCTGAGGGTTATTTGTGCTTGAGCTGTAGTTCTCTTAGATCTGTTCAGCCCCAAAATACTGTTTTAGATGGTGTCTGACACATCCTGAATGCTGCTGTTAACTAGGCTGTAGAAGCTGATAGTTGGATAAATACCTGCCAGGGCCATTGTGCTGTATTGCTCACTGAGACCCTTTCCCCTGTAGCTTTAGACTTGCCTTGTATAGTCTGCTCAGATTGCATGGAAACACTTAGAATTACCAGAGCAAGAGCTGATATGATAAAAAAATGTCAGCGTTTATCCATTTTTTCTGTTTCCAGATAGACTAATCTGTCTCTGTTGCAGTGAAATGCCTTATGCACTTGGAAGCTCAGCCTGAATTTCTTCCAGAGCACTAATGCTTGTATACCCATTGATGGTTTTAGGAGTCAGGAGTGACCTGGGAGGAGGGTTCAGAAGCCTTCTCACCTGGAGGACTAGTTGGTTTGCATCTGCTCCATTCTTCTTCCTTTTTTTTGTGGTTGACTCCCCTCACAAAACACCTTTTCCCAGGCTCTGTCAGCAGTATCTGGCAAACAGCAGCGTAGCTGATCTGTGAAGGTGGTGTGGAGCTCCTGCAGTGATCTCACTGGCAGTTTGCTGAACACAGAAGCCAGCTGCTTTCCTGGCCAGGAGGATTGTTTTCCTCCCTGCAAGGCAATGCAGCAGTAGCTGGTTTCAGCTGAAGTGAGACTCAGCTGGATATTTAGTCTCTTTTTACCTTGGCTGCTGTCTGCATGGTTCACCTCAGCAGTCCAGGGTGGTTTTTTCCTTCCCAACTAATTTACAGATGACTGACACCACAGTAGCAAGTGATCATAGAATCATGGAGCTAGCATGTTTTTGTACCAGGTCAGTCATGAGAGGCTGAGTTTGTGAGTCTTTTCTGTACAGACAGAATATCTTGTCCCTGAGTTTGCACGTGTGCTGTACTGGGGAGCTGATTTTATCCCCCTTTCCTCAGGTTGTGGAACCCCTTTTTGTGATGAGGGCATTTTCAGTGTCTGTCTCCAACCTTTCTCTACCAAATAGTGCCCAGTGCCACTGTGAGGAGTGGATAATAAGGCTTTGCTGTTAGGAAAGGGTGACTGACAAACAGATGGCAGCTGCAGTGATTGTTGCTTCTGTTATGCTGAAGAGTTAAATGTCTGAGTGGACTTTCTAAAGCCCAGTGCTAGTACCTAACACCGGGGAGAGTGCTGAATTCAGTTCTTTTTCCCCCCTGGGTGCTGGGTTGACAGTTTTGACACAACTTTATAAAGTGTGCCCATGAATGGAGGGAGTAAAGGAAGCCTAATCTCAGTTTTTCCCAGTGCAGCACAGGAGCCATGACTTTAGCTGGAGTATGGGCCTGTGTGCCTGTGGTATTGAGCACAGTTCCCTTTGTGTTGTTACTCTTGGTCATCCAGGCTTTTAACTCTGGTCCTATTTTCACAATGGTTTTGTTCCTATCTCCTTTTCCTCCTCTTCATATTTTTGCTGGGTCCTTCAAAACAAATCCCAAATTCTGGGCTCCTGAACAAATTCATCCCGTGCAGTAGGAAAAAGAAGTCCCTGAGTAGGAGAATTAAGGAAGGTTGTTTTCTTGATTCTTGCCTTGCCTGGATTCTTAATCTGTCTAACAGTGCAGTATTGAGTTTATGCTACAGCCTTATTCTTGCAGAGAAAGGAAATCTAATTAGTATACAGACTTCAGAGGCATTATTTATCTGAAGTCTTCAGCTCTTTTGTCAGCCTGGGTTGCAACTCATTTTAAAAAAAGAAAAAGTTGCTGGGGAGGCTGTACAGGATGTACACTGTAGTTTCCTTAAACAAGATTATACATACAAGTATAATCTTGTATGTGATGTGATGGCCTTAAATGCTTCCAGATGGAACTGCGTTAGAGCTCTCCTGTATATGTGCTTCAGTAAAACAAGATTAAAGTCTTTCTAAAAGGGACATATCCAGTATAACCTGCGAGGGAGAAACCAGTTACATCTGAACGATCTTAAAGAGAAGAAAGTCTAAATTTTGCACAGACTGCAGTTGTTCACAGGATTTAATTGAAGCTTTTCTGTTTGCCTTTAGCTGTCATAAGGCAGTTCTCAATGAATTTATGAGGGTTGCACTCACGACAGTAGATTTAGGCGAGTCCAGTTAGCCTAAACTGAGCCAGGTTTTACCTGTGCTGTGGTGTGGAACTTGGCAGGGCTGTGTGGGAGCAGTAACACCCTGCAGAGTTCCTGTTGTGCTTACAGCAAACGCATGCTCTGTGCTCTGGTGTCACCCCTGCAGAGTCCTGCAGCCCTGTCACTGCTTGTCTGGTGCTGGATCCCAGCTGTTCCAGTCCTAATGCTGTTTCTGTCTTCCCGTGGTTATACTGGCTTTGGAGACTAAACTGAATAACTGAAATGCATTATTTCCATGCTGGCTCCAGGTGTCAGAGTAGCACTGGTAAGGTATTGCATCACCTCTAAAGGCTGGGAGTTACTGACTGCCAGTGACGATGGCTTACCAGGGACGTCCTGCTTCCATCCCAGGTTGTGTGTTCCCAGCCATCTCGAGACCTTCAGTTATTCAGGGGCTGAATTCACAAAGCAGGAGTTGTTTGGAGCCTTTGCTCTGGACCAGCTGCCACTGGGGGAGTTGGGAGCAGTAGTCCATGCATCCGAGGTGCTCACTTATCCACAGGGGGTGATTACAAAAGGTTTAGCTGATCTTTTGGGTCCCTGTGGTGGGGCAAGCTGCTCTCCACTCCATTTACTCCCCTGTAAACTCCCTCAGTGTAAGTACAGCAGTGGAGTGGAAACTACCACCCCTTGTGTGGCTCCCACCCCCATGTTATTGCTGTGTTCGTGCCTCTGCCCTTCTGAGTGTTTTGTCTGACCTTGTCTGTCTAATGTCCTGTCTGTCTCTGTCATTGACTTTTGGGTCATCTAAATGAGATTTCGTCCTGGGATCTACTTTGTTTTTTCACAAAGTAAATCTGTTTACTGCCTCTGTGAATTCAGCCTGCTCTATCCTGAATGCTCTTTGTATCTGCTTGTTTTTCTCTAATCCTCTAACCTGGCTGCTGTTTTTTCTCCTCCCCTCTGTCTTGTAGAGAGGTCTGAAGAATGTGTTTGATGAGGCTATCCTAGCTGCCCTCGAGCCTCCGGAAACTCAGCCCAAAAGGAAGTGCTGTATATTCTAAACTTTCTTCTTCCCCTCTTGCTGCTGCTTCCTCTGTCCCACTACTGTAGAAACGTGGTTAAAAATGAATCAAACCACCTTGATTGAAAGCTGTTGTGCCTGCTTACCATCTTAGAGCAACCTCTGTATTAGCCCTTGGACTGAAAAACAGTACTTGAGATCTTTAGTAAAAACGTTGTGACTGTGGAACACGAACTGGACTCGCTTAACTCCCTGCTGCTTGGGTTGCCAGATGTGACTAGCTTTATAATTCAGGCTGTTGGGGGAAAGGATTTGGTTACCACTGTTATTTAAAGAAAGATCAAAAGAATAAGAGATGATGTTTGATCTTCCCGAATCCAACTGGAAGAAACAAATGCGTTGTGTTTTCAATTTCTACTTGTGAACTTGTAAACTGTATTTGCATGACAAAAGTACCTGAACCGGTGATCTGCAAGTGATGCTGTAACGTGAAGGGTTTTCTGGTTCTCCTGTGTGCAGTGAGATGTTTTTCTGTTGCTGTTGCTTTGGCTGTCTGTGCTATAGTGGAGTATTTGTCAGTCCTTGGGGGGAAGGAAATATCAATGTACTTGCGACTGCTTTATGAACTGTTAAAATTCTTGCTTTCACTAACATGGTAGAGCTCTTCATTTCAATAATAGATCCTTAAAGCCTGTTACTGTAAGATGTAAAGCTGCTGCTTACTATCGTGCTTCTGATTTTTATTGTTTTAAGGAGAAAACATCGATTGTAGCTTGTCTTTAAATTTTGAAATTAAAAATTGCAGTTGTTTGTATAAATGACTGATGAAGCTTTATTCGAATTGCATCTCCTGGCTCCAGTTTAATCCTTAATGCAGTGTATGGTACCTCTGTGTACTCCTCCCAGCTCAACTTCTCTGCTGCCATGGCAGCTTCTGGGCTCTGCCTGGCTGCTTCTAACCCTGGGATGTTTAGGGCTGGATGCCCAACGAGAGGGTGTACTGGACCAGGTTATCATTGCATGCTTGCCTTGTCTCTCCTCCCCTGACACACGGCTGGGGTGTCTGCTGTGCCAGGCGTGCTCCAGGTAGAGCTCTTCCATCTGAATGCAGCACTTCCTGCTTTGTCATTAGCATGTGAAATGTGTGAGTAGCCAGTTAATCATAAAAATTGCCTTAAGGAAACGACTTTGGTGCGTGTGTTTTGCTTCCTGTGAAGTACACTGGTCTGCTCTCAGAGGATTTGTGTTCCTGCTCCCAAAAGGAGGTGCCGGGCACAGCAAACGCAGCTCGGATGGAGCCTCTGAGAGCTGTGGATGGCAAACCTCCATCTGTCTCTAGAGGGGTGTGGCTGCCACTTGGCTTTCTGGGGGTGTTTTTGTTTTGTGTGAAAGCTCAAAAATGAGACTGCCCCTTTTCTCTCTCTTTGCCCCTTTTCAGAAAGGCCTAAAGAATGTATTTGACGAGGCGATATTGGCTGCCCTGGAGCCCCCGGAGCCGAAGAAGACCCGCAGGTGTGTGCTGCTATGAACGTCCCTCCACTGCCCCTTCTGCAAAGCTGGTGTTTGATGTCACATTAAAAGCAATGTTTAAATCAAACTAAAGATACAAATTCTAAAATTTGTTTTTTTGCAATAATGACAAATGCCCTGCACTCCCATCTCCCCCACACAACCCCTGTGTGAGATGAGAATGTTAGTGTTTATTCCCCAGTGCCCCCTCAATTCAGTTAAACTAGTTAATTTCGAGTAACTATGTATTATCAGAAAACACTGATCAGTACTAGTTTTTTATTTTGTTTATTGTTTCTAATTTTTTTTTTTTTTGTTTAACATCAAGGCATGCTCAATGACTTTTTCTGTAACAGACTAATTTTAGGCTGTTTTACTGAAGCCTTGCCCCTTAAGCCAGTCTGGCAAGACTTAGTTCTGGTTTCAATACCTTGTAGGGCTGTTCTGCATTCAGTCAGCAGCCTGGGTGTGAGCAGACTTTAGTCAGGAAAGCAAAATGTCCCAAGCTGGTGCTTCTCTAAGAAGGAGTGCAGAAAATGCATCTCCTCTGAAGTTGCCTTGTATCTTTTTTCCGCTGGCTTTTTACTGTGCAGGTCATAAATTTCTACCCCATCCTCTAAATTATGAAGCCTTAGGAATAGGAGAACCATTTTCTCTGGATGCACCATCAGACTTGAAACTAACTTGCCAGTGTCTCACTTAATTGTTGCCATCATAAGCTTTTGGCTCGTGATGAAGAAATAACTGCACCTTTGGAAGCATGCCTAGCTCCATCAGTCAGCTTTTAACAAACCCATCTTCTGCCAATCCTTAACTGTTAGAGAAATGCTTACCATGATCTGCACATACACTGCTGCTTGGACACCCTGAGGGGGGCCCAGGGTCTGCAGCCATGGCCTTTGGAGCTGGCTCTGATGGTGCATCTCCTGCTGGATGGCTTGGCATCCTTCAGGGAGGGGTGGAAAGACAGACCTGTGTCAGTGGGAAGGAACTGCAGGGAGGGGCTTCTGGTGTTTAGTGTGGCACCATACCGGGACCAGTTCATGGAACCCCTTCTCCTGCAACCTGAACCTGTAAGGTGGACTCCAGCCCCTGAGGATCATGTGCAGGGTCTGTGTGCAGACCAACTGCAGTGTCGTAACGATTTTACCAAATATGTATTTTGGCCTGCAAATTCAAAGTTTTTTAAGACTTAGTGAATCTTCTCCATCTTCCAAAATTCCGATTTCTCGTAGACTCATTAGTGTTGAACCAATGCTTTTTCATGTCTAAGTTCTTTGTATATGCATTCTTTTCAGATGTATTAAACATAAAGTATCTTCACAAGCCTGCCTGAGGGTAGTTATTTCCTTTACCTTTCTCTTCTGAGTGTGAAGGACTTGTAAATAATGGCTTTTATCCCCTGTGAGCCCCACTCTCCTTCTTGTGAACTGGCTTGGGTCTTTCCTTAATGTTTAATCTTGCTTCTGGCCTCAGTCCTGTCAAGATTGCTCTAATCTTTGATGTAACATCTTTGCTGTCAGGTCTAGTTCTGAAGAGAGGGCTGGGTAGCTCTTAGTGAAAGGAATACTCAGTGTGCGTGCTCCCAAAATAGTAAAAGTTGGCTTTTGGGCCTTATTGGGCTCCTGCTTCTCTTCTGTCAAGAAGTTCCCTGTTGTTCCCTGCTCATGGGCAGATAGCAAAAACCCTGAAGGAACAAATGACATCATACCTACCCTGAAACCCTGTTACACCTTTCTGTTAACGCTCCAAAGGAACAGTGACATTTTACACTGTTGATAAATAACTTGTATTAGTTATTAAAAGACATTCCAAAGAGCCTCATTAAAGGTCACTTTTATTTTAAGAAGCTGATTTGAGGGTGCTGTAATCCCAAAGCTTAGTGTAAAATGTGTGCTAGTGATTAGTGCTGCTGTTTAACTTCGCAGTTCAGTTTTTAGTTGCTGTTTTCTCCGTGGGGAGGCTTGGCTGGAGCCCTGGGGCTCCTGGTGAAGGTTCTGCTGGTACTTGTTGGTGACAGTTTGGTGGCTTGTCTGTGTACTTACAGCAGGCTGTAACAGGCTTCTGCCCCTTTAACAGCTAATCCAGTGAGCTGAAATATGGAAATCGAGGACTATCAGCTAAATAGGGAAGTAGTTAATGTGGAGAAAAGTCCTGCCTCTTGTAGGGGACGTACTTGCATCTGAAATCCAAGCTATGAGGCTGGACTCCAAGGTTGATTACTGCTGGGAAGAGTGTTCCAGGGAAGCAATTGCTTTCCTGAGTCAGGAGATAACTTTAAGCACAACTTTTGCTCACTCCCTCCCTTGCTGAATTAGTTAAAATGTGGAAGTTTCCCACTGTGAAACTGTGGGAAGTTGCTGATTCAGCAAATCCTGCTATTTCAGTAGCTTCTGGTGCAGGCATGGACTCTGCATGGCTGCTGTAACTCAGACTGGTGCTAAGATTGTACTAAACTGGTGGCTGTTTTTTCTTTCCAAGCTTTCCTGTGCTGTGCCATCAGGAACATGTTGGAGTCATGAGCTTTTTCTTGCTCTCCCTTGCCTGTTTCCCTGTGGGGCAGTGGGAAACTATGGAAGAAATGGTGCTGTTGAAAGCAGATGCAGTGATGGTCATCTTTTCTGAAGTGTTTGGGAGATCAGTGAGACAGGCTGAGCTCTGCAGCCTTCCCAGGAGACAGCTCCTTTGCTCAGCTGTGTCCTTCACTCCTCCCTCTCCTTCCCAGTAATTTGCTGGTTCTTGCTGTCAATGCTGGGCATTATACTTAGTGAGGTGTGGCCCTAATTGAAATATGGGGAGGGTATGATGGGCACATTTGATAAGACCTCTGAGAGAAGAGCTTTTGGGAGCAGCTGTCCAACTGAGTCACCCAGGCTCCTGAGCAGTCGGTTCCATGGCATTGCCCAAACTGTTGTACATCACCAGGTGCCTGAAGGGCTTTCCAAGCAGTCCCACCTGGGATAGTCCCCTTTGCCTGGGTTACATGTGTCTGCCCTTCTGTCCTAAGGGGCTCCCAGGTGGGAGATCTGACAGGGTGCAGCTACTTTAGTGTTACATCACATCGATGTCCGAATCTCCTGAGTTGTCTGTCCTTTACATGCTCTATTTCACATCCCAGAGTGGTTTTGGAGTGTGCTGGTGGGATTTGTACTGGGTAAAATGGGAATGGGTATTGCCCTCCAGCAGTGAATGGAGTTTGGGTCACTGGGGCCCAGCTGGAGGGAGTTTGAAGGGCCCCGAAATCTCAGTGTTACTGTTGGGGTGGTTTCACTTGGCAGACCTGCTCCTGCCACTTGCTACTGTACATGGCTAAAAACAGACCCATGATTTTGGTGTGTTCCCAAGAGGCAGCAGTGTCTGCTGGTACTTGGCCTCAGTCTTGGTTTGCAGCTGGCAGCAACTGCCTCCTTTTAAAACCAGACTCTGAGTGGGACTTGCAAGAGCATTGTCAGCACTGCCCCACCCAGCCCTCCTGCTGCCCTGGCTGAGGTGAACCAGCCTCTCTCTCTCTCCCTGTGCAGCTCTTTCCTGTGGGGTGCTTCTGGGGCACTGTGCTGGGGAGGTGTGTTGCTTTGCTTCCTCTGGCTGCTCACACTCTGCTTCCTCTGAGAAACATTCCTTGCTATTGTTTCTCTTCAACCCCTGGGCTCCTGTCCGAGGAGGAGTGCAAGTCACCATTCGGGTGCCCAGAGACCTTCCTGCTGGTGAGCAGTAAAACAGAGAGGATCAAGCAAGGAAGAGGAAATTACTGCTTCAAAAACTTAAAGAATTAAAATAATCCCGAGGTGATTAAACTATGAATAAACTGGTTCTAGGTGGTGAAAGAAGCAGACCCCTCCCTCTGGCAGTGCATTTCTGCTGGTTTTGTCACCTTAGTCCCAGTGGTGATCTGTCCCTTTCAAGAGCTGAATCAGTTCCTGAAACTGAGTCTGGGAAAAAAGAAACTGTGAGCTGAGAGGAGTTGGCTGGAGCTTTCTGTGAACTCCTGACCTAAATGACTTGTCCAGGATTGCTCAAGAAACTGGTAGTCGGGCCCAGGCTGGAGCTCAACAAGAAGGTTATCTCAGCCAGAGATCTGCTGCCCTGCCATAAACACACTGGCAAGTCCAGAGCCTCCTCCCTCCTCTTCCCTTGGAAGCTGGTGCTAACTGACCAACTCCTCAGTATAGTGAGGTGAGATAAAAATACCATTTATTGTGGGCTTAGACCAGGACAAAAGCCTGGATACAAAAGGAATTGGCTGTAGCTCAGGTGGAGGAGTGTGAATGAGGAGCGAGGGAACTCCTGATCTGTATCAGGGCTCCTCTGATTTTGGGGTCTCTCTTGGGTATAGATTCTGTATTTATTAAGACCCAGCCTGATGCTGCTGCCCTCTGCCTACTTCTCAGCTTTGGCAGAGGTTCAGAGTAACCAAGGGGGTGTATTTGTTTGATCACCCCCTATTCTAGTGGTCCCTGGAAATTAGTAAACTTTTCCTTACCACAAGGAGGTTTTTGGCTTGAGTTGTCAAGGTGAGCTCTGAGAGCTGAGGACCAGATGGGCACAGACCCTGTGCAGTGTGTACTGTCAGGCACTGCTTGGCAGCACAAGAGGGCTTCCCTGAAGCATGGACAGGCAGCTCCTCTCACCTGGAGGGCAGAGAATGTTTGCTGGGGTGTCTTTCCAGTTCCTGCGGGGGGCAGCTGTGAAAGGGAATGGAATATTCACTGTGTCTGCACTAGTCTGTGGTGCATTTCCAGCTGCCCTCTGGTGGTTTAGGACAGAAGGGCTGAGATTGGAATTCGGCCTGTGTTCCTGACGTCACCTGCTCGTGAGAGCCTCCACTGCCAGCGGGATCTTCTGGAGCTGAGCAGCCCTTGGAGTGGGACACAGTGGGCTGGACTCCAGCAGCCCTCTGGGTTTCCAGGGTGACCTGTGGTGGTGCCTGGGTCATGGGTGCTGCTGATAAAGCTGGATGAGGCACTAAACAAATCGACTGCAAGGGTTATACTGGTTGGTTTCCACATGGGAGGTGGCTGGATGTTCCAGGGTGAGGTGATGGAGTTCTGGAACAGGAAAACACAGACTGAAGTCCCTACAGCAGCTTCTTCATGGGCTCTGGTGAGAAATGGGCTTGAGCTCCAAAGCACAGGTTTGCTATCACCTTTAATCTTGCCATCAGTATTTGTGCTGGGATATACTACATAAAATGAAACCAGTTATGTACTGAGTTCCTGACCTTTAAACTTGATGCATGTGTGAAAATACTTCTGTCAGTTTTGAATTTCCAGCTTTTCCTTGGTTGTGAAGAAATCAGGACCCTGCTGAGGGTTGTGTAGGGCAGCCTGTAGTTACTGCCTGCACACATGGGGAGTGTTTTTACATCTGCTCACCCCCCTGTGCCTCTCCACCTGGAGCAGTGCCCATGTGAATGATGTGTTAAGAGTGTGAGGAAAAAGCCTAAACCCCACGGTAGGAGGAGTGTACCAGTCCTGTCAGCACAGTCCCTGAAGGCACTGGCTGGAGTTGGACACATCGTGCAGGTTTGTGTGCTTGCTCCTGCTGGGTGACCCCAGACCTGTCTGCCCGTGGTCTGGTGGGCATTTGTTTCCCTGGGAGCAGCTACAGCAAGGTGAGCTGTGCCAAAACATGGGACATCCACAGGAACCATCCTGACATCCCGACAAATGGATAGTCCAGCTGCTCTTTGCTCTGGATAAAAGTGGCTTCTGCACAAGTCTGGGCCACTTGATGACCTGCCAATGCTCAGTGTGTGGGGGAGCATCAGCATCTGCTATTCTGGAGTGATGTGACTGCCTGGGGAGGGGAGAGGATATTTCATGTTCCCACAGAGGGGAACAGTTGGTTACTTTATCCAACATCCAGCTCTGGAAGGATGGGGGCATTAGAAGTGGAGTGCTGCACACGTTTTCCTTGAATTTAGCACATCACCTAAGTCTGGGCTGCTGTCCCTCATACAGCACCTCCCTGTGCTCCCAGTGACATGGTATGGGGAGGGAGCTTACCCAGGAGAAGGACAGCTCATGGCCCTTCCTTCAGATGGGAGCAGAGGTCCATCAGTGCTGGCCACTTTTCAAACAGCACCTCCTAAGGGCACAGGAGCAACAATTCCCAGATGCTGGAAGTCAAGCAGGTGAGGCAGAAGGCAGGCTTGGCTGAGCAGGGATCTTCTCTTGGAAATAAGGCAAAAAAGGAAGGGGTGTGCCCAGTGGAAGCAGGGTTAGGTGACATGGGAAGAATTCAGAGATGCTGCTTGTCACTGTAGGGAGAAAATTTGTGTGGCCAAAGCTCAGCTGGAGTTGCAGCTGCCAGAAATGTGGGGGACAATAAAAAGTTTTTCCAAATACATTAAAGGCAAAAGGCAGTAGGTTCCCTTGCCAGATGCTGTGGCAGCTGTGAAGTAGGGTGAGTATCTTGCCCCCTCCTTTACGATGCTCTGCTGGTTTGAAGGCGTTTCTCTTCTCCTTCCTATCAGGTGGGAGCCTTCAAAAAGCCCTCCCCTCCTTCTCTGCCTTGAGAAATCTGTTTCCCAAATTTCCTCCCTCCCACCTTTCACAGTTGGGTATCCAAGGGGAACTGGAGATGCCAGCACAGTTCTCTGTGCTTCCCAGAGCTTGCAGCAGTGTGGGCTCCTCATTCTTGATGGTTCTTCTGAGTTGTTTGCTGTCTGTCACCTGCCTGTCTCCATTCTGGGCTGTGGACCTTCCTTACATCCCAGGGGCAGTGTAGGGTGAGAAGCAATTCCTTTTAAATGCAGCCAAGGCTCAGGAGGGCAAAACCAGAAACATCAGATGGTCAGGAGCTCGCAATGGGTGTCTTCGTGCAGGAGTTGAGACCTGATGTCTTCCAGGTGAGGTAAGTGAATGCTTTGGCCCTCAGGGAGTGTTTCATCCTCCTCAGCTGTGCTCTGGCAGTGCAGCCAGCTCCTTCCTCCCTGCCTGCATGGGCTGCTGTGGAGGTGCAGGGCTGTGCTGGGTGCAGAGGGATACTTGGATATATGTGGATGCTGACAGCATGGGAAAGGCTCGCCCTGGAAACCTGCTCTGGCTTCTTCCTTTCTCCTGGGGAGCGTCTGAGTCGGGCAGCACTTTTAGAAACTGCTGAGGCATCGTCCTGGCAGCCAAGAGGCTCGTTTCCTGTGAGCAGAGGGGAGGGATGGGTCTCTGGTGTGCTCTGAGATCTGGCTGTGCCTGAGCGGTGCAGCTGCGGAGGAAAAGCCACTCTGCTTTCTGGGCAGGGACAGGGGGACAGGGTGGGGGGCTGGGATGGGCCTGCGTGGTTGTCGCTCTCTGCTTTTATCCAACGTGTGGTTTTAAGAGATGTTGGCAGCCCACCCTGGAGCACAACATCCTTGGCTTCATCCCTGGTGGTGGCAGTGCTGGGACGTGCAAGTGGCTGCTGAGGTTGCTGCTGCTGGCAGGGGATAATCAGGAGCCCAGGGGGTGGTTATGGGAAATCACAGAATCCTAAAATTGCTTGGGGTTTGAAAGGACCTTAAAGATAATTCAGTTCCAACCCCCTACTGTGGGCAGAGACACCTTCTAGTAGACCAGGTTTCTCCAAGCCCCCTCCAACTTGGCCTTGAACCCTTCTAGGGGTGGGGCAGCCACAGCTTCTCCAGATCCCTGGAGGCATTTTGCCCTGCTTTGGAGTTGGAGCCTCCTGTGCCAGTAAAGGGTGAGTGTTGATTCAACCATGACTTTTTTTATTTCCTTTGAATTAATGAAAAGAAAAAGGGAAAACTGAAGAAAAATAAGTCTTCTACGACAAACAAGGGCTAACCATCCCAAGAGGTGCTTATGAACCGGGGGCTGACTGATGGCTAAAGCCCCGTTAAATTAAACCTGGAAATGTTTTGCCCAATATCATCTTCTTCTCCTTATTTGACAAATGCTGATCACCCTGATTTGCTTGGATGTGCTCAGATAACAGATGGGAATTTGTCACCTACGTGCAGCGGGGGAACAGGCAGAGATGAAGTCGTCGGCAGGAAATAATCTGGAATTTCTCACTGCTGCTTGGCACGTGGGTTGCTGGGGCCCACACAGCCAACCTCACCGTGGGGTCCTCTCCTCTGGTCATGGGGCTTTCCCTGGGATCAGATGCAGCATCTAGGTTGGCAGTTTTCTGTGTTCTGTCACAGGTGGGGTGGCTGTGTCACCCAGAGCTCTGGCTGAAGCTGGAAGGCACTCACGGGGTCTGAGGGAGGTGGTGCCAGCCTGGCCTCTGATGCCAGTGGATCCTGTGGGTTAGTGAAGGGGTTGAAGGTGGGCAAGGTGCCTCCTCCTCTGTGGGTGTGGCTCCTTAGGGGCTCTGTGGCAAATCTTTGGTGACCTGAACAGAACAGCTCAGAGCCAACCTGGCCTTTCCAGTTTAACCCTGATCCTTTTGTCCGTTGTACCTCTAACCCCTTCCCACCTCTCCATAACCTCTGCAATCACTCCCTTCCCGTCTATCCCTCCTGCCACCACTTCTTTTTCTCTTTTCCCCCCATCCCCATTGCCTCTGTCCCTTTGAGCTGCCTCCTTCATGTGTGAGCAGCGTGGGGAGATGCTGGCAAGTGCTGCCAGGAGCCACCACCAGGCAGCAGGTCCAGTGTGCTCAGGCCTTCCTGCAGCCATCCTGGGCTCTGCCAATAGCTGTGCCCCTGATCTCTGCCAGGTCATGCACTGGTGAAGCCTTTTGGAGAGCAGCTGTGTGAGCTGGAGCTTTTTTTTTCCAAATTTGTTCTTTTTTCCAAAATGTGACACTTTATAGTCTCGTCCAAGAGGCAAAGCAAAAGTGATTATTGCTGTGTTTGTTCAACCTTAACTACAGCTGAACAAACTCAGTTTTTCCTCCTTAGGAATTATTGTTGGGGTGAAAATTAAAGCAGTTGACTCGTTAGTGCTGTTACATAGTATGGTGTGTTTTTCTTTCTTTTGCTGTGCCCTTTTCTTTACCATCCTAAAGATGCTACAGTGGGCTATGGGGCAGTGGGTCTGTGTGGGTCCAAAAAACCCAAGCAGTTTTTAACTGAGCTGTCAGCCAAGTCTGGGAACGTGGTGGAAAATTAAAATCCCATTCCTAAAAAATGGTTTTTAGCCCCTTCTGCACTCAGGTGCAGCAGATGCAGGGTAACATCCCTGCCTCTGTGCTTCATTAAGGTTGGCAAAGACTTCCAGGACTCGATCATTGAGTCCATGCCAAGCCCATCACTGACTCATGTCCCCAACATGATAAACACTTCCAGGGATGGTCACTCCACCACTTCCCTGTTCCAATGCCTGACCACCCTTTCAGGGAAGACATTTTCCCTACTATCCAATCTAAACAATTCCAATGGAACAGGTCCTAAGGGAGCTGACTTGGAAAGATGCCCTCCTTGATCTGTTGCTTGGCAACAGAGTGGATCTCACAAGCGAGGTGGAGATTGGGGCTGTCTTGGCCACAGTGACCACGAGGTGATTGAGTTTAAAATCTCTGCTGACAGGAGGAAAAGTGCCAGCAAAACCTCAGCTCTGGACATGAGGAGAACAGACTTCAGGCTGCTCAGGGAATTAGGAAGGTGCCCTGGGAAAATGTTTTTACAGGTGCTGGGGTCCATCAGTGCTGGTCACTTTTCAAACATCACCCCCTAAGGGCACAGGAGCAACAATTCCCAGATGCTGGAAGTCAAGCAGGTGAGGCAGAAGGCAGGCTTGGCTGAGCAGGGATCTTCTCTTGGAAATAAGGCAAAAAAGGAAGGGGTGTGCCCAGTGGAAGCAGGGTTAGGTGACATGGGAAGAATTCAGAGATGCTGCTTGTCACTGTAGGGGGAAAATTTGTGTGGCCAAAGCTCAGCTGGAGTTGCAGCTGCCAGAAATGTGGGGGACAATAAAAAGTTTTTTCAAATACACTAAAGGCAATAGGCAGTAAAGAAACACCATCCCACAGGATGGGGATGGTCACCTTCCAAACAGGGACACAGACAAGGCAGAGGTGTTTAATGCTTTGCCTCTGAATTCAACACGGATGACGGACCAAGGGGGTCTCAGTGCCCTGAGCTGCAGGACCAGGACTGTGAGAATGATCAACTCCCAGTGACCATGAACTTGTGTGGCATCTGCTGCTCCAGCTGGATCCCTACAGAGCTATGGGGCCTGATGGGAATCATCCCAGAATCCTCAAAGAGCTGCTGCTGTCATTGCAAAACCTCTCTCCGTGATGTTTGAGTGGTCTTGGGAATCCAGGGAGGTCCTGACTGGCTGGAATCTGCTGAACATTGTCCTGATTTTCAAGAAGGGCAAGAAGGAGGATCCCAGAAACTCCAGGCCTGTCAGTCTCACTTCAGTGCCTGGTAAAGTTATGGAGCAGATTATTCTGGGAGGTGTTGAAAAACAGCTGAAAGCCAACACAGTCCTTGTTCACAGCCAGCAGGGCTTCATGGGGGGAAAGTCCTGCTTATCCAACCTGATTTCCTTCTGTGACAAGGTGACCCACCTGGCTGATCAAGGGAAGCCAGTTGGTGTAATCTTTTTGGATTTCAGTATAAGGATGATATGAAGCCATTCAAGAGCATCCAAAGGAGGGTAATGAAGATGGGGAAGGGCCTTGATTTGAAGCCGTGTGAGGACACTGAGGGCACTTGGTGTGTTCAGCTGGAGAAGAGGGGACTGAGGGGAGACCTCACTGCAGTTCCAGCTTCCTGGGGAGGGGCAGAGGAGGGGCAGGGACTGAGCTCTGCTCTGGGGGGACCAGGGACAGCACTCAGGGAATGGCCTGGAGTTGTGTAGGGTAGGTTTAGGTTGGATCTCAGCAAAAGGTTCTTCCCCCCAAGGTGGTTGGGCACTGAACAGGCTCCCCAGGGCAGTGGGCACAGCCCCAAGGCTACCAGAGCTCAAGATCTGTCATCTATTTGGGTGATCCTCTGGGGCACAGAGTGTGACTCTTGGGGATGGTCCTGTGCAGGGCTGATCCTTGTGGGTCCCTTCCACCTCAGCATATTCTGTGATTCTGTAAACCTCTCCTGGCACAACTTGAGTCCGTCCTCTCATCTTGTCACTTGTTACCTGGGAGCAGAGCCTGAGCCCCACCTGGCTCTGCCCTCCTGTCAGGGAGTAGCAGTGAGTGAGAAGGTGCCCCCTGAGCCTCCTTTTCTCCAGGATGAGCCCCCCCAGCTCCCTCAGCCACCCATGGTGCTCCAGACCCTTCCCCAGTCCATTCCCTTCTGTGAACATGCTCCAGCCCCTCAATGTCTGTCTTGTTATGAGGGGCCCAGAACTGACCCCAGGATTTGAGGTGCTTCACCAGTGCCCAGAAAAGAGGGACAATCACTGCCCTGGTCCTGTGGCCCTATTATGGCTGGTACAGGCCAGGTGTCAATGGCCTCCTTGCCTGCCTGGGCTCATGTTCAGCCACTGTCAAACAGCATTCCCAGGTCCTTTTCCACCCAGCAGATTTCCAGACACTCTTCCCCATCCCTGGAGCGCTTCCTGGGGTTGGTACAACCCAAATTCAGGACCCAGCATTTGGCCTTGTTGAACTTCGTGCAACTGGCCTTGGCCCATCGATCCAGCCTGTCCTGATCCCTCTGCAGCCCCTTCCTGCCCTCCATCAGATCCACCCTCTCACCCAGCTTGGTGGTGGCTGTGACAGGGCCACCTCAGCTGTGTGGTGTGGATTTTCGGGCTCCCACCACATAAACACAACCCCCTCGCCCGGATGGATGTTGTCCCAAGGCCAGAGCAGGGATCTCATCCGCAGGATGCTTTGCGGGATGCTGGTCCACCCGCTGCCTCGGCTGCACCGCAGAGCATCAGTGGGCTGAGCGAGGCCCCCGCCGTGCCCCAGGCAGAGGCGAGTGCCGGCTGGGGCTCGGGACAGCCCGTCAGCCTGTCCACAGCCCACTAGATGGCAAACACGTAAAGGCTTTGCTTGCTCCTGGCCAGCCCGGTCCCTGGTTCCAGTGCCAAGGAGGGGGGCTGGAGGGGTTGGATTTCTTTTCGCCGAGGCCGTCTGCACCAGCAGCCACCGGCTGTGGGTCCGGTGCAGTCATTTACGTTTCCAGCTCCTTTGTATAACATCGATAGCGGGGCGTGCACAAACTGCTGAGCTGTTTACAACTGCGCCGGGGCTGCGGCATCGGCCGAGCGAGCCGTGTCCAGCTGTGCTCCCGCTGCTGCCTCTGTTGGTTTTGGCTTCCTCCGGACCAACCCAGCCCTGGTTTAGAGAGGATCAGGAGGAAGAGGAGAGAGGCTTGGGGGGGGTTTGGTCGGGGAGCTTGTTCCACTGACTGTGCTGAGCAGCCTGGTTTTCCCTGGGTCTCCCTGGCTGCTGAGCAAGCGCATCCTCAGCGCCTGTTTGCCCCGATGCTGTGTCCCCGTGGGGTGCTTTATGGGCACAGCCCCCCTCGGGTACCCCAATCTAAGACCTTATTTCAATCCACAACTTCCTGACGAGGGGCAGTGGAGGGGCAGGTGCTGATCTCTGCTCTCTGGTCACCGGTGACAGGACCCAAGGAAGTGTGCCAGGGGAGGTTTAGGCTGGATATTGGGGAAAGGTCCTTCTCCCAGAGGGTGGTTGGGCACTGAACAGGCTCCCCAGGGCAGTGGTCACAGCCCAAAGGCTGCCAGAGCTCGAGGAGCATTTGGACAATGCTCTCAGGGACATGGAGAGATTCTTGGGGTTCTGTGCAGGGCCAGGGGTTGAACTTGATGATCCTTGTGGGTCCCTAACAGCTCAGGATATTTCATGGTCCAGGGCTGGTAGAAACCTGTAGAAAGCTACCCAGACACCCCATCTCTCTCTGTAGACATCCCTTCTGTGCTGTCTCCTGGTGGCTCAGCCCTGGTGAACCTGGGGTGCTTTGGTCTCTGGTGAAAGAAAGTGGGGTAAGTTGGACAGGACAAACCTATTCCAGGGAGGACACTGCCAGCAGACCAGTGCCTCTCCCCAGCTTTGGCTCCTGGGCCTTTTCCCTTTCTTACACGAAGGGAAGATGCCACTTGGGTTTGCAGGCTGGGACTTTTCCTTTGAGGTTCAGTGAGAGAGTTGGGAGCATCTTCTGCCTGCTGAGAGTGAGGAACTTGGAATCTGCCAGGCTGATATATCTCATGGGACATGGAAGAGCTGCTACCAACCACAGATGTTGCTCAGGAAACATGGGGATGTGGCTGCTGCTGCAGCAGAGCAGGAGACCTTTTGTGATGCCTGAGTAATTCAAGAACTTGATGGGTGCAGGTACTGAGGTGCCTCCGAAAATCCCTTCAGACTTTAATCTGTATGATGAGGGGCTGAAAACCCCTTTGAAAACCTGGCTGTGGTGTCTGGCTGGAGCTCAGCCGCCGTGGCTAGAGCAGCATAGCTTTGAAGATGGGACTGTGTTGCTTGAGGGGCTTTTGGAAATGTGAGCTTTGACCTCATGCCCTGATCAAGCCTGTCCTGTTTCTCAGACCTGTCTGGAGACAGAATGGGGGATGATTTGCCTGGGGCTACCTGGTCTGACTGATGTGGGTGTTCAGATGCACTCCTAACCCTGGGAGGAATGGGGAAGGGTCTGGGCTGTGTGATGTGTCCACAGTGCTGGTGGGACGTGTGGAATGCACACAGTGCCTGTGCTGCCCTTCAGTGATGAACCTGGCAGTGGATGCAGAAAAGCCTTTACATGGTGCCACAGGCATCTGCTTTTCCATAGAATCCCAGACTGGTTTGGCTTGGAAGGGACCTTAAAGCTCATGTCATTCCATCCCCTCTTCTACTGTCCCAGGTTGCTCCAAACCTCATCCAACCTGGCCTTGGACACTTCCAGGGATGGGGCAGCCACAGCTTCTCTGGGCAACCTGTGCCAGGGCCTCCCCACCCTCACAGGGAAGAATTTCTTCCTAATGTCTAATCTAACCCTACTCTCAGTTTAAAGCTGTTTTGCCCTAGTCCTTCCTGGGGTCCCTGCCCACTGCATGGTCTAGGCTCTGCCTCTGCAGTTTGATTCCTGCCTCGAGCTCTCTCATTCCCTCTGCTCCCCCTCTGGTTCCATCCTGGCTTGGCTCCAACCTGGCTCCAGCACGGGTTAATCTGTCAAATTGTTTCTAACAAACCCTCCCAGACAATGGGTGATCGTGCATCTCTGCCTCCTCTCCCCTCCTTCAACCACAGCAATTTGGTTTTGAAAACAATAGTCCCGGTCTAACAGAGCTGATTCCATTCTCGGCAAGATTGCAGCTTTGGTTGTAAAGATAACTGAGTTTGTGTGGGGGGTTCCAGCCCTGCAGAAGGTGCAATTTACTGCTGTGACGTTTAAAACAGCACAGCACACCACAAACTGAGGGTGCTGCTCACTGAGCCTGCTGCTCGTGTTCCGTGGGGAGCCAGCCTGCCCAAGGGAGCAGGGGTCTGGTGACAGACACCCCGGGTGCCACTGAGGGTTAACTGTCCCTGTGGCCTCACTTCCCGAAGCACAGAGCCTCGGGACACTGCCTCCGAGGCGGAGTTTTGGGATGGGAAGGGGATGGAGCAATGACTGTCTCTGCTGTGGGGAGCTCCGGGGTGACAGCAGGTGCTGAAAACACTTGGAGCCACCTGTGGTGCCATTACTGGGACCAGGGGTGATGTCCAGTGCTCTTCCCATCTCTCTGTCTGTGGAAGGACTTGCTTGTGTGTTTAGGGGTGCACTGCCAGTGCAGTGATGCCAAGGTGGTGGTTGTGTGGTGGAGGTGGAGGTAAGTCTGGCTCCCACCTTTGCCTTGCCTGGCAGAATCACAGCTCAGCCCCAGAGCCCAGGACTTGCTCAGGGCGTGCTCTGTGCAGGTGTCATGAGTGAAGGCAGGTTTGCAGTGGATTCCTTGCCTGTCCCCTGCCTTCAAGGAGGGACATGCAGTCACACACTAGTAATGGAGCCCGTGAGCTACAGTCGTGTTATTCCCTGTCGGTGTGCTGGTCTTGGCTGGGGTAGAGTTAACTGTCTTCACAGTGGCTGGTGTGGGGCTGTGTTTTGGATTTGTGCTGAACACAGGGTTGGTGATAGAGTGATGTTTTTGTTATTGCTGAGCAGGTCTTGCACAGAGCCAAGGCCTTTTCTGCTTTCATGTGGCCACGCTGGCAGGGGGTCGGGGCTGCATGGGAGACTGGGAGAAGACACAGCCAGGACAGGTGACCCAGACTGTCCCAGGGGATATTCCAGACCATATGACATCATGCTCAGTATATAAAGCTGGGGGGCAGAGGGAGGAAGGGGGGGATGTTTGGAGTGATGGCATTTGTCTTCTCACATAACTGTTACACAGGATGGGGCCCTGCTCTCCTGGCAGTGGCTGAACACCTGCCTGCCCATGGGAAGGGGTGCATTAATTGTTTTTCATTACTTACATGCATGGGGTTTGCTTTCCCCATTAATCTGTCTTTATCTCAACCCTTTTACCTTTTTGATTCTCTCCCCTGTCCTGCTGGTGGGGGAGTGAGCGAGCGGCTGTGAGGGGCTTGGGGGCTGCCTGGGTTTAAACCATGATACTGTGCCAGATGCCTTTTACTGCTGTCTTGGGTGGAGTTAGGAACTGTCAGGCTGCACCCTACAGGTCCTGCCACAGCTGGAGCTGTAGGGGAGGCTCCATGTGCTCTGTGTTCAGCAGCAGCCCCGTTCTGTCTCAGCGCTGACCCCCAAGGCACCCCAAAAAAGCTGGGGGGACATAGGTTCCTTTCTGGGCACCTGAGCAATCCTGAAGCTTTCAATGAGTGATGTAAGTATCTAAAGACCAACACTGGCTCCTGGAGTCTTGGAGAATGAGGACGAGTAAGAGGGGAACATGAAAACAAGTGACACTGGAGGAGCTTCTGCTGGCTCCGATGACCCATGGGCATGTCTTGGGACCAGGGTGCTGATTTGGGAAGGTCTGTGTCACTGTGTTTTCATTCCTGGGAGCAGCTCAGGGAAGCAGGGCTTGGTATGCAGCTGAGTCTGTCAGTCTTTTGACACTGTCCCATCCAAAAAGCTCCTGAACCCGCTTGCTGAGCTCACAAGCTCTGGCTCCTTGCCTGCTTCCCTCCTGAGGGCTGGTTGGAAGGCACAGGCATGGGCAGAATGAGCACTTACATCTGTCCTGATGTCTCTGCAGTGACAAAAAGGATCATTTTGGTCACTACAGATGCAGTCAGAGCTTGAAGGACCAGAGACCCCACCACAGCCCACGCTGGGTCAGATCCAGCTGGCCTGAGTTTGGAGGCAGCTTGTTCAGTCCTGGCTTTCTGAAGGTTATTCCTTCATGGCCCTGGCTAGTTCCTTGTCCCTGAAGACCTTACATGGGTAGGGTGGGAGTCTGACAGGTAGATGTCCTAGGAGCTCAGCTTCCTGCACAACATTCCCAAAGTGAGCTGCCACTGGTGTGGCACCTGCATAGACCATCTCAGGGCATGTTTTCTACTTATGGCTTCCTTCATGCTCCTGCCCACCCTGCTGAGGATGAGACCCTGGGGATGTGGCAGCAGCTGAGGCCCAAACCCCTGCCAGGGACTGTCAGCAAGCCCAGGAACATCCCTGGGCTCCCGACGGGATGGGGAGATCCATCAGCCCGCATCCCAGCAGCACCCAGCCGAGCAGGGCTGGGGCAAGGGCTTCCAGCAGCGCTTTCCCCCCTCTTCCCCAAGTTGTTATTTCAGCTGCTGGAGCCTCGGCGGGGCCGACAAACACCCCGCAGGTGCTGTTTGCAAGTACCTTCCCCTCGGAACGCCCCGCGCCCCCCGGGACAGGCACGGCATACACGGACCCTTGTGCTCGCCTCCCTCCCGACCCGGCGGGTAACAGAGCCGGCTTTTCTGCCAGCCGAGAGCCGGGGGCAGCGCTCGGCCCGGGCCACCGCGCTCCAGCCCTCCAGGGCTGCCTCTTAACCTGCAGAAGCAGCGGGTTATTCGTGTTGCTCTTGGCAGGGACCCCCCCGGCCCTCCGAAAGGCGCGGAGCTGCGGGGCACGGGCCAGCCTGCGCTGTTTGTGTTGGACCCGCCGCGCCGGGAATTAGTTCAACTCAGCTGCTAATTGCTTCTGAAGTGCGGGGCCGTGTCGAGCGGACACGTGTGGGGACAGAGACCGTGTTTTCGCTCGGCGCTCTCAAGAACTCGGCGTCTCGCCCCTCCCGGATGCACCAGCCCCGCTGGATCCGCAGCGAGTGGAGGTGTTTTGGCCGTGACCCCCCTTTCCCAGGAGCCCCGGTACGGAGATGCGATGCTCTGCTTTTGCTGGAGAGAGAGCAACCCCCTTCCCTGCCCCACGTCATCTCTCCCGGGCTGGGGAAGGGGGAACCGGTGGGGAGGAGGCTTTCCCAGCCCGGAATCCCCGTTCTGAGCTCTGCTGGTTCTCCCTGCCCTGTGTCACCCAGTTTGCTCTCAGGCTTCTTTGTGAGTTTGACTGGTGGGACTGGTGACTGGGAAAGGCAGGCAGTAGGAATGGAGGGTTTTGCCCTGCAGAAGGGCTTCTGTCTCCCTTGAGCACGGGCTGACCCCCTCCATCCCTGTCCTTCTGCTGTACTTGGTCCTGCCATAGCTTCAGGGCTGGGGTGGTGGTGTGGAGGGGTCCAGTTCCCTCACCTCCATATGAGCCTCACTGAGGGCAGGTAGGAGCAGAGAGGCCTTGAAAGCACCACCCTGCACATTGTATGGAGCGTTTCTGGCACCTCCAGACACGCTGGCACCCAAGCACTGGCATGCTGAGCATTTCCCTTTGCAGGCTGGACACAGCATCATTCCCCTTTGAGCTGGCCAACTTCACCACCGTTCCCTGTAGTACCAGCTGTCCATCCTGGTGGGAGGGGGTGTCCTTTCCCAGAGCCAGGTGGGATCTAGGGCAGGAGGGGTTGCTGCCAGGTGATATCCTGGCTTTGGGAAGAGGCTGCCAACCCTACCACCATCTTTCCTGCAGCCATGACCGTGCCATGTTGACCCATGGCATGTTGACTCCAGGGCAATGTGCAGGGAGAGGGCTCTGTGCCAGGTCAAGGACTGAAAACCCCAGGCAGCCCCAGGTCTCTGGGGTGGACATGGTCCCCTGGTCCTCATCCCTTGAGATTTAGCATTGGCTGTTGCTTTGAGCCTCTGTGGGCTAAGCCAGGCTGCCTGTCCTGTGCCTGCATCCCTGCTGGATGCTCAGCCCCTCCCTGGATTGCTGCCCCACTGGCCTGCATCCTGCCGTCCCGCCTGTGCCCTCCCCCAACCCCCTCCTCCCTCCCTCCCCCTGCTTTCCTTTAGTAATTGTCCTTTAAAAGCCCAAAGCCCATTGTCCAAGCGGGGATTAAGCACCATCTGTACAAACTTTGAGGCCATTTTCGGTGACTGGGAGGAAACGGGATGACTCAGAGGGACGTTGCGACACAGATCGGCTGTGACCCCGGCCGAGAGGGTGGATCTCTGCGGAGCAGCTCTGTTAACCCAGGCACCTCCCGGCAGCCTTTTGAGGCTCGAGGCAAAACAGCCAGCAGCAGTTTTCAGAGGGCTGTGGGATCCCCCCCCTCGTCTGTGAGATGTTTCCAAACAACCATCCTTCGTGGCAGAGCCTGTAAGTCCGTCTGGTCCTGCTGGTGGCTCCTGAATCATAGAATCGATTGGGTTGGAAAAGACCTCCGAGATCATCGAGTCCAGCCCTTGGTCCAAATCCAGTCCATTTACTAGATCATGGCACTCAGTGCCACGTCCAATCTGCCTTTAAAAATCTCCAGGGATGGTGAATCCACCACCTCTCTGGGCAGCCCATTCCAATGCCTGATTACTCTCTCTGTAAAGAATTTTCTCCTGATATCCAACTGAAATTTCCCCTGGCGGAGCTTAAGCCCGTGCCCCCTTGTCCTATTGCTGAGTGCCTGAGAGAAGAGACCAACCCCCACCTGGCTAGAACTTCCCTTCAGGTAGTTATAGACGGTCATGAGGTCACCTCTGAGCCTCCTCTTCTCCAGGCTAAACAACCCCAGCTCCCTCAGCCTCTCCCCATAGGATCTGGTTTGGAGCAGTGCTGGTGGGAAGGAGATGCAGTGTATGGACTTCACAGCAGAATGCTCAGGCCAGAAGGCCCACCCTTAGCGTGGGACCTCCCAGGACCCTCAGCTGTGACCCTTTTCCCTCGAAATGGTGTTGAGAGGCTGGTGAAGGTGGCCTTGGGAGAAGGTGACAGGAAGCCCAGCGTGCACTGAGAGATGTTGGGAGACGCCTTCTCACGGGAGCAGGAATAGGAAAGTTGTGCTCAAGTAGCTTCTCTCCATCCCACCTCACGTCCCCCTGTGCATGACATGTTCCCCTAGCCCCTTGGGACTGGGGTGGCACCCAAACTGAGGACACAGTGCATGGGAGGCAGAGCACCAGGCTGCTGGCTGTGCTGGCCCAGCAGCAAGGAGTGCTTGGCCAGAGTAGGGATATCCAGCAGGATGTTTTGCAGGCAAAAAGCAAAACCCTGCCTTAGTGAACTTCAATAAAAACCCCCTTTGATCCAGTGTCCTGAAGGAAGTTAGGGAAAAGAAAACAGATTAAGGTTGGGAAGACTGAGTGGATTAGATGTTTTGAAGGATTTGAGGTGATTTAGCTTATCCCATAATTGCAGGAGGTGGATCTGGGTCCTGAGGAGGGCAGGCACAACTAAGCCCAAGTTGCTGAACAAGGATCCCTGGGTGATGGATGTGAGAATGAGGAGTAAAGTGCTTCTGATTTTTGTGAGGGAAAAAGGGGATTTCTAGCTTGCAACTTTTCCCCTTTGCCCCCTGTTTTCCTTGTTCCCCAGCTCCACCATGGCTTGACTCTGCTGATGTGCAAGAAGTGATGCTGGAGCAGCTCTGAGCTCAGATCAACAGCAAGGATGAGGCAGGGCTGGACTTTGAGTGATTGCAGTGTTATGGGAGGAGCATCAGGAAAATGGTCCTCATTTGGAAGTGTTTTGCTCAGCTCCTGCTTGTGGTGCTGTCCATGCCCACTGCATCGGGATGGGAGACTGGTGTGAGATGTGCTGGGGGTGTGCATGTATCCAAATCTGGCATCCTGTGTGCAGCTCAGGGTCTTCACAATCCTGAGAGGTGATGATTGGGGCAGGAAATAAGTAGCTCTCAACAAGGAGCTGTGATTAAGACAGCTTTACACCACAAGTGCTGCCTAGACAGATACAATAACACCAGAAGTTGGTGAAATTATTAGACAGAGCTTAAGTAAAATGGTCTGAAGACAGTGCTAAGGCAGGTGAGTTTTTGCTTGACTGAACGTACAGAACAGAGAAGAAAAGGAGAGGAAAGAATTTCCCCCATGAAAATCTCAGCTGGTTCAGTTTCCAGTGACAGTCAAAGAGTTAAAGTTGATATGTTGGGAGTTATGAGTGTTTATCTAAAAGAAAAGTGGCAGGGGAAAGGGATAAAATAACACAGTTTGTAAAGCAATGCAATATGTTTGAATTATCCGAGGATCAGAGTAGGAATTTGGAAGGTAATATTGGATAGAAGGAAATGGGAGATGGAGACAGAAATAGGATGGGGAAAAAACAGCTTGAGATGGCTTTCCCATTGGTTGCTACAAAGGAAAAAAATGGATTGTTATCATTAGGACCACTGTGAATATGTTTATTAGAGGGGATTTTTATTGTACTTTCAGAATTAAGCTCAGGGCCTCTGCTGTATCAGGGCACAGAACAGCCCCTCCTGAGCTGGGTCTGGCTGGAAAAACGTGCAGTACCATGCCCAGAACATCCCTGGACGTGGCCTTTGTGCTCAGCTGACCTGTGGAACACCCAGTGCCACCCCTGACTGGTCACCAGATGCTTTGTTTCCTCCTTGGTGTGGTGTGAGTGCTCAGCCCTGTGGCAGAATTGGGTTCCCCCCCTGGTGCTTCTGCTCTTGCCTTCACATCACTGGGAGGCTTTCTCCATGGAGAAGCACAGGGGTGATGGCACTGGGTGTTCCACGGGTCATCTGAGCACAAGGGTCATGTCCAGGGGTGTTCTGCACGTTTTTCCAGCCAAACCCAGCTCAGGAGGCCCTGAGCTTAATTCTGAAAGTACAATAAAAATACCCTCCAATAAACAAATGTCTTGGCACCGTGGGAAGATGCATGGGATGCAGCTGGGAAACTGCTCTGCTAGGGGAGCTCGGGCACCTCCAAAGGGCTGTTCTTAAACTGTGGCAGAGCTGTGCAGGAAGATTTCAAATGGATTTATCCCAGTGCTCTCACTCTTAATTGGCTTCTATGACATTGGCTTCACCTGCTCTCCAGGCACTATCCCCAGCAGTCCAGAACTCAGCTTCTCCTGGGCTGTTTGCCTGGTTCTGGGATGTTTCCAGCTCATGCTGGCTGAGAGACTCAGAGAGGGCTTGGGGAAGTGGCAGCACCTCCACCGCTGCCTCTGCCTGGAGCCTTCTACCTGGACAGGCTCCCCAGCCCCAAAATCTCCATTCCCCTCCTCAGCCACATCTTTGTCCTGACCTCTGCTCCCCTAAGTGGTATGTTGTTGCCTCCAGCACCTAAAGCCCTTGGCTGGCAGCTCTCACAGCCACGGTGTTGAGAGATTCTCTCCCATCCCAGTGTTCCTGTGCCTTTGGCACTCCCTGAGGTGACCAGGATTGTGTTCCAGCCTCCCTGTGGTTTGCAGGTACAATGATACACACCAGCCTTCTCCAACCAAGAGAAGGTAAAAGAAAAAGCCTAAGGGCAGGGTATAATTGATGCTTGACTTTCCTGAATCTGCAGGCACCCCACAGCAAGGTGACCATCATCCCAGTGGCATTCCTTGTCAGCCTGACACTTCCCAGCTGTGTCACATGGAAAATGGAGGCGACAAAGTGACTTTATTGAGGGAAAAATGTCACAAAAGATTGATTTATTTTGCATCTAATTCAGCTCTGAGGGCCTCCCAGATGTTCAGGGTTTCTTGGTGGAAATGAAACGGTTGCAGATTTTCCAGCTGGCCAGGGAGCAGAGAACTTACCCCAGGCCAGGCCCCAGATGAGCTATCTGCAGGGCTTCCACTGCTGCTTCTTCACTTTGAGATAACCATGGGGAAAGGCAGAACAGCCAAGGGTCATTTTTCTTAATGGCATCTTGGGGGTTTGGTCTGTCCCACTCTTCCCTTATGGTCCCAGACCCCTTGAGTGTGTCATTGTCCTGCTGTGATTGCCCACTGAAGCTGGGGTTGCCTCATCCCTGGAAGTGTCCAAGGCCAGGTTGGATGGGGCTTGGAGCGACCTGGGATAGTAGAAGGTGTCCCTGCCCATGGCAGGGAGTTGGATTGAGATGAGCTTTAAGGTCTCTTCCACCCCAAACCCTTCAGTGATTCTCTGATTCTGTAATCTTCATGGTGTCCTTGGAAGTGGCTGCAGGCAGACAATCACCCTGTATTGTTCTCAGGAAGCTTGTCTGTGCAAGGTCTGCTACCCTGGTATTCTGAGAGGCCATGTGAATACTGGTGTTAATTTTTTTTTTCATAATTCCATGTTTTTTCCCTCTTCAAATTAAGCTACATATCAACCACAGTACCTTGACCTTCAGCACTGCTCTGAACATGTTCTGTGTTTCTGTGGTCATTCTTGGACATCTTGTTTTACAGCCAATTTTGAAGGCCTCTATTTAATTTTCTGCAGAACTTCCTTCCTTGACAGTAGCTCAACAAGCAACTCAATGGTACAAGAGGGTGCCTGGACTGTCTTTTTCAGAAGCAGCCTGTAAACTCCCTTTCAAATTTCTAATTCTTGAGTTCAAGAGCCATTTGCTGACAAATTCTCTATACCATCTTCCTCTCCTTCAGAAAAGTGGAGGCTTTGAGGCTCTGTGAGATGCTGAATCTCCTGGGTGTCTTTGGTGGAAGCTGTATATATGAGGGAAGGTGCAGTGGGACTTTTGGTTCCTACATCCTTTCCTGGCCCTGGCAATTTTTCTGACGGTTCCTTGACATGTAGTGGGGTTGTGCATCTCCTGTTTCTGATGGTGAGACCTTCTTATGGACTGAGTTTGCCTACCCCCAGCTCAGGGAGGCTGGCACACCTGAAGAGGCAGACCATTGCATTTTCCAACCCTTGCTGTAACAGCCTCACCGCCATCTGAGTAAAGAATTCCTTCTTAACATTCAATCTAAATCTCTCCTCTTTTAGTTTAAAACTGTTCCCCCTTGTCCCACCACTATCTGCCTGTGTTAATTACCGAGCAAAGCTGTGATAATGCAACAACTGTCCTAGAGCAGAGCCAGGAGAGGGACAAGTGGGCTCAACAGCCACTGAGGAGCTTGGGGTGGGTTATTTTTTGCACTTATGAGCAACTGATTCTAATTAAGGCTTGCAATTTGTGCTTTCACTCATGGTGAAAGATGGAAAGCTGGAAGGAGAAGAAGCTGATGGATCGTTTACCTGCTTTGGACCAAATGTCTGGTGTTGAGGCACTGTCACCAGTTTGGGGATCTGCAGTGGCACAGAGCTCACCCAGCCAACCAGCCTTGCTCGTGCACTTGGGGAAATACTGACAGTCAGATTTGGGACTGGGGAAGGAATGTGTGGCCAGCCTAGGAAAGATCCTACCTCCTGAGGTCTGAGCACAGGCACAAGGGTGGGGCTTGCACGTGGCCACATTTCTGGGTCCTCGAGGAGGAGCTTGGTGCAGAAACATCCTGAGCATACCTGTGAGGGGTGAGAAGGGCCGTGCCCAGTGCAGGTGCTGCTCAGGCACCAGGTGTTGGTGTGGTCCTGCCTAAATGAGCTGAGGTGGGGCCTGTTCCTCAGCCCGGCTCCTGCCCCTTCCTCCCCTCCGCCCACACGGAGCGTTACGATCCAGCCCAAGGCAGGTTGCACAATTTATTTTCCTGTGCTTAAAGCAGGATTTTGGCAGTCAGGGTTGGGAGGCCTCTTTGAGGAGTGCTGGCTGGGCGCCCTCCCGCCGTCACAGTATCACACTGCTGTCAAAGGCTCCGGTCCTCAGGGTGTCTGTCCTTCAGCGTGGCCTCGTGCTGCAGCCTCCAGCTGGGCAGCCAAGGCACTGCTGACATCTTCAACGAGTGCAGGTGAGAGCAGTGATCACCCCAGTGTGGGTGCTCCTGTGCTAGACTGAGGTGAGACCTGTCACTCCCAGTTCCTGTGGGGTGGCAGCTTGAACGAGGATTGATCCTCTTCTGCTGCCTGCCCGTGCAGTGAGACACCATTCCATCCTTCAAATACCTGTTTGGTGGTACCAGACTCTTTTTTTTCCTGCTGTCTCTCCATCACCTTGCTTCCCTACAGCCAGCTGGTAAAGTCATGTGGATAAAGGGAGAGCAGGAGATACAGGAGAATTTCTGTGCTTGTTGCTGAAGGAACATGCAAAGGGATTTGGTGTAATGTTCACCGATGGTGTGAGCAGAGGGAAAGCACAAGAGTGCTAACTCATGCTCCATCAACACCATTAATGTCACCCACAGTGATTTAATTGCTTTGCAAGGAACAGCAGGTGAGTCTGAGCATGCCTGGGGAGGGAAAATGAGATAGCTGGGAGTGATGGAAGTGTCCGTGGCCAGTAAAGGGCACGAGGGTGGTGTGGTCAAAACACCTGGAGAGAATTACCAGCTCTGCCCTTGCACTTGGCTGTGCCATGCTCAGACTTGATCAGGGTTGGAGAGCTGGCAAATGTGAAGCCCAGAGCATGGAGTAGCTGAGGCTGAAGGTGCCTAACACTTGGAATGGCTTTTCCAGTAGAAAAGGTGAAGGGAAAGGAAGGAGCAGAACATGGTGGTGAAGCTGGGAGTTTGGGGAATAGGAAAAAATTGTGGAGTTACCCATTGGCTGGAGCAGGGTGGGGAGGACTTGGAAGTGATGTCCTGTTTCTGCCACGATGATCTCGAGTTGGCTGTGGGGCATCCAGGGAGGTTTATGAGTGGGAGAGGCTGGGTGGAGATGTGGGTCTGCGAGTTCTCAGAGGAGGGATGTGCTTACCAGGGACGAGGACCTGGTGCTGGCCCTGTGGGGCTGGGATGGGGCTGGGCATACTGGGATGTCCCCTGATGTGTGTGGGATGCAGGGGACAAGCTGAGCAGGTGGGGTGCACTGGTGGAGGAGGAGGACATGAACATCTTGCTCTGTCTGTGGTCACAGAGAAGCCAACATCTCCCTGTGCCTTGTCTGAGCATCTTTTGTTTCACTGGAGACAGTCCCTGAGGATGAAGCTGGAGTGGGGAAGAGAAAGGCTGGAGGGGTGGGATCCACCAGAGGAAGAGAGGAGCTGTTGGAAGGAAAGGGTTTTGGGAGGCTCAGGCATCAACAGTTGAACTTAACAAAACACTCCTCAAACCCTGCCACCACGGAGGCCAAAGGGAGAAAAGACTTTGGCTTTACCATGAACCTGTGGAAAGGTGAGCTTTGAGAGCACACAAATGGAGAGCTACAAGTAGAGAAAGGAGACAAGGCAGAATGTGAGCACAGCTGGACCCAGCAGCAACATGAGCTGAAGCTCTAGACCGTAGGGAACAGCGTGAAAAGGATGCAGCCAATGCTCCTGGCTTGGGGAAACACAAGGGATGAGTGGCTGAGAGTCACTTGGAACACGCCTGGCACTGCATCCTCTCCAAATCTAGCAACCCACAGGGCAAGAGGCAGCAGTCCCTGACTTGGCAGTTCTTTCCCCCTCCCAGCCCAAATAAACCTTAAAAAAACTGGCAGGATGCTTCCAGCAGCACACAAGGCAGCTCTGAGCCCTTGGCTGTGGGCAGAACAGGGAAGCACTGCTCTAAGCAGATGGATATCAATGCCTTCTCCACAGGAAGAAGTCACAGACTTACTGAAATCTAAGGTAAGTGGCCTTTAAATTAGCAGTATGGCAAATGGTTAGGGCAGAAAGACTAATGAGCAAGCTGTGCTTTCACTGGTGGGAAAGCACAGATACAGCCTGTGATCCAAACACCAGCATCTCCTGAGGTGAGACAGGAGGAGGGCCAAAGACAGCCTTCGTGTTCCCTTTGCACTGTCAGGAGACACCACGTGGGCACCTTTCCTTCCACGTGGACACTTCTCCTCTTGGGGGGAGACCAACAACCATGAGGTGTTTGCAGCATGTGCTGGTTTTACCCAGGCCAGCGGAACTGGTTTCAGGACAGGAAAACCCTGTGGCTTGTTCAGCACAAACTTATTATTTAATAGACAAAGTAAATATGAAAAGGCATTTCCTGACCCCCTCTGGTGCTGAAATTTACAGTTGTGAGAAGAGCCATGGTGCTGTGGAGCCGAGATATCTCTGGGTGACATTTGCAGGGTTCAGCTTTCATCGCAGCTTGAAAAAATCCCGTGTGCAGAGATTATCTCCACACTGATCTGGATTGTCTTGTTCAGCTTTGGCCCTCATCCTAGATGGACAAAGAGCAGAAGACTTGGCCAGTGGCCTGAGGTCTGTGACCTCCTCTGCATGAGCTGGGAAGAGGAGGAACAGTCTCTAAGGTACTTGAGGACTTGCAGCCTTGAGGGGCTAAAGAGATGGAGCCAGGAAACTTAGATCCCCTGGGGATTTAATGCTGCACCCTTGGTCAGCTGAGCCAACTGAGGGAGGCAACCCCTGCTCTGGTGAGGAGATCTCTGGTTTGCACTGAAGTGGATCAAACCAGTGTGCTCTACCTCAGGGCATCACCAGGGTGTCCCCCCCGCCACCACCCGGCCCCCTTTGCTGGGGGTTTATTGGACCTGGGGCTGAGCAGGCAGGAGGGAGGCAGCTGGGGGGTGCTGGGGGGGTGCCTCGATGCAAACCTCCCTCTCCCTGCGCTGCTTCAAGTCAGTTGTCAGCAGCCGTCCAGCCGGACGATGTCTGGAGACCTTCCAGCGACCACAGGCTCTCCCCCAGCCCATCACTGCCGTGGCACAGACGGGATTTCACATATGTCTGTGCATTCCCCCAGCCTTCCCCCTCTCAGGGAAGAAAAACAAGGCTGCAGGTTTGCAGGGACCCCCTCCTCCAGCCTGGAGGGTGATGGCCACGGCTCTGGGCTTTCCTGGACCATGCAGGGAGCTCCCTCCTACATAGGAGAGCTTGGCAATGCCACCCCACGCTGACCCCTTGCCACATCACAGGCAGATGTTCCTGTTGGCTTGAGGTGCCATTTTGAGGTTTTTCTCTGCTCGCCTTTTGCCTGTCAACTCACAGACCAGTGGGTGAGGGAGAGAGGAACCAGTTCCCTTTCCACCTCCCCTCTCAGTGCCCCTCTGCTTATTAATTCTCCAAATACTTAGTCCCACAGCCCAACAGCAAGGACTCTGCACTGACTCAGTCCCAGGCAGAGCAAAGCTGCAGTGGGTAGGACAGTGCCTTATCCCCATGGCAGAGCTCCAGGAAGCAGGAGGGGGCAGCTGGGGCCCTGCTGCACTAAATTTGTGTGGCCAGGGCACACATGGCAGCACCCCTCTGGTTCAGTCCTTCTCTCATGCTTCCCCACAGGCAAGACAATGATAGTGGCAGAGCACAAGCAATCCTTTTTTCCCCCAGCAGCCTCTTTCCCTCACCCCCAGCAATTGCTCCACTGTTATACTTTTGCTTTTCTCAGCATCCAACACGACAGGGACTGTCCCCCAGAGCCCTCCCAGGTCAGGAGAACAGGCATGTGGAGGAGGAAGAGGAGACCTGTTGTAGGATGCTGGTGAGCAAGGTGGGGGCAATTATGGGACAGAGGAAAAGAAACCACTGGCATCTCCTCCCATCAGCTCCCAGCTCCATTAAGAGTCAGAGGATTGCAGGTACCACTGCCCTTTGCTGTTTCCAGTGGAATGAGGTGCTGGAGAAGAGAGGGGGGGAAGGGAAGAAGCATGGTGGGACCACTGCATCCTCCAACAGCCCTGGGGAAACCATTGAGGAGATTCTGTAAATCAGGGTGGCCACTGGAACTGTTCCAAAATCCATCCAACACCCAAGAACTGCTCCAAAATCCATCCACTGCCCAGGAGATCATCAAGTATCCCACAACAAGGAGGTGCAAGAGTGTCCCCATGTTCCCTTTATGAACTGATCCCCCTGGCTGGACTGCACATGGAACTTAAGTGTTGGGGGACAGTGCCACCCTGCCTGTCCCCTGCCATGCACCTGGCTGTGCTCCATCCCCTCCTGAGGCTCAGCCAGGGCAGTGGTGCTCCGGGGTGCTCAGCATGTGCCTTAAACAAACAAAAATAACTGTGATGGAAGGTTTGGAACGCTGCACTACCCTCGGCTTAAACATCTCCCATCTGCAGTGCTTTGGAGTCAGCAGGAGCCCATTGGATGGGAGCTGATATCCCACAGATCCCCAGCCAGCCCAAACTGGCACAGGGCACCTGTGGGCTCTGACTTTGGCAATAAATACAGCAAAGCAGACAAAACAAAAATAACAATTAAAAAAAAAAAAAAAAGCCAACAGTGATCAATTTTTTTTTTTTTTAAACTTTAAATATTTTTTTCTTTAAAATCTGTTTTTTTTCTCTGGGGGTTTTCTGTCTCTGTAAAGAGCTGCGCTCTCCCCGCGGCGTCTGGGTCACATCCTCAGTCCTGGTCGTGGGGCAGGGGAGAGAAGCAGGGTCAGTAAAAGAGGTGCTCTCCGCCTGCATCACCGGCACGTGTGGATCTCCACCACCCGGTGGCAGGGTTTGCACTTGACGGAGCAGCACCAGTGGAATTTGCAGCTGCACCTTTCCACAACCTCCACCTCGTCCGTGTGAAAGCCGCGGCCGCAGCACATCAGCTCGCAGCCGTCGATGGCCTTGGAGGTCTTGTTGCACTGCCGGCCGCTGGTGCCCAGCACCCCGTTCTTGAGGTCGTGGTCACAGAAGTCGGGACTGGAGTCCAGGTACACGAGGTCCTCGTCCGTGTGCGGCTTGAACTGGGAGTTTTTGGGCACCAGCACTTTGGTGGACCCGATCTCGCTCTGCTCGACCTCCGTGGCGCCGTCAAACTTCTCCTTGAGGACGTTGCCCACTTTGCGGAAGGGGGGCATGGCTTTCCAGCACGTCTTGAACTCGCACGAGCCCGACACGCCGTGGCACTTGCATTCCACCCGCATGTTGTTCAGGATCGCCTGGAAGGACCAGCACAAGGAACGAGATGGGACGGTCAGCACGGGAATGGACAAAGCAGGGAGGGCACGAGGGACGGGGCCAGGGAGGGCTGTGCAGAAAGCACTGTTGGTGGGTATGAGCTGGTGGGGTTAAAGGAAGCTGCAGAGCCCAGCTGGGATGCCCAGGTTTCCCCCTGGCCGTTACCTTCCTCCCTGCCTCGTTGTTGTGGAGGTTCATTAGTGCTCTGTTGGAAGAGGCCCCTTTGCTCCTCTCGCGGATGTCGACGAAGGACTGTGAGAAGGCCACGCCGTAGGCGATGTTATCGGAGCAGCCCGACCACTGGAACCCTGAGGCAGAGAGCACAGATGAGACAGGTACAGCCAGCCTGTGGTGCTTGAACTCTCCAGCCCTGCTCTTTCTAAAATCCAGCTGGACTGCCTGGGGGAGAGGGGAAGCTGAGACACATGGGCGAGACACCTTCCCCGCCCTGTGGGCTATGCTCCCAGGTGCCTTTTTGCAGGACTCAGTGTAGACTAACAAACTTTTTCCTCCTTTCTGGATGGCTCCAGAGAGTGGGTTTGGGTGCCCCCCGCCCCGTTTGGACGCTCACCCTGCGGGCTGCCCCCCTGCACCGTGCGGTCACATCCACACTTGTCCAGCTCGCCGCTGCTGCAGGCGCGGGTCACGGCGAAGGCCACCCCTGCTGAAGAGATGGCATAGACGAATGCTGCCTCCCGGGTCCCTGCAACGGCACAAACCACGGGGGGAAACATTGGCAGCAAATCCAAGGCAACGTGAGTGGGATTTCTAGGGGTGGGAGGGGGGGTCCAGCCAGGCGGTCAAAGGTCCTCGGTGGGCTGTCGCATGTGCCGCTGCTCCTCTCCCCTCCTAACGCTGGTGTGGCACGTGAATCCCCTTGAAAAGCTGGTCTGAAAGCTGGCTCTTGGCAAAATATGCTGTGCAGAGCTATCAGGCTAATCCCTTTGCTCCATCACTTCCTCCCAGGATGAGGTACCCCGTGCAGGACCCTCATCTGCCCCATCCCCAGGGACACTGTTTGCTTAGTGCTAAGCCTGGACCCAACTCAGCAGAGACCTCTCAGCACTGGGAGATGTTTTGCAGCAGTGAGGGCCCTTGCAATAGTGAAGGAGCTGGGAACTGCCCCACAACACTAAAAACCATGAACGATGGACAAGTGATAACCTGGTGATGGGAGAGGCAGAGCCTGAACTGCCAGTGTGGGGAGAACTCTCCAGAGCTTTCATGGAGAGACTGTCTTGCCTGGTGCTCACAGGGCACCTCTGCTATGAAATCCCTCCTGCATCCAAAACAGCTGGCAGCTTTCCACATCCAGGAACACCCCCTGCAACTCCTTGCTGTCCTCTCACACAGGGTTCTGTAGCTCCCAGCACCTTCCAAACTACTGTGCAAAACCCTGCTCTGCTCCCAGACCACCTCTAGAAACCCCGCTGGTCCTCAGCGTGCAGGCCTGTCCCAGCTCTTGGTGCCACACAGTTGGGAAGAGCTCCTTTGGGAAGCTGGGGGCACCCTGGGTGTGAACACGCAGCGTGTCATGGCCAGGGATCAGCTCTTGCAACACCCACATCCCCAGTGTCCTCTGAGGCCAGCTGAGGATACAGACTCTCCATCTCTGAGCAAGGAAGGCTGGCATTTGGGGTGGTCCCATGCTTGGTGCAGAGGGAGGATGGCCTGCGAGCAGATGTCACCCCGGCTCGCCGGTCGGGCAGAGGGCAGCTACTTTGGTGGTCGCAGCCCAGACCTTGGTGGCCTCGCTGGCAGTGGTTGAGGAGGACCCAGCCAGCGTGGGGACTGAACAGCCTCCAAGTTAATCGAGGTTAATAGTAGGATCGTGTTGGTCGGTTTGTGCTGTGGCTGCCTAAAAAGAGACGACTTTTAGTTTCTGGTATTTCTGGTATTTCCAGTCCCTGAACCTTCATGAGAAGAGATCTTCACCCCTGCGTTGAGGGAGGGAAGTCAAACAAGGAGCTGGGGGGATGCTTTGGTCTAGGGGTCCTGGGATGGGAGGTGAGATGGTGCCTCAGAGACAGCACCTGAGGGGAGGCAAGGGATGCTTCCCAGATCTCCAGGGTTTTTCCCCATCATCTCCTCACCCCAATGCTCTGGTTTGATTACAGTCCTGGGCCCCTGGGAAGCCTGGTTGCAGCTGGGACCAGAGGGGTTGGGGGCTGCCCTGGCCACATCCGCCCTGAAGGCTGGCAGCTGGCGGGTGGTGGGCGACGATGCTGTCCTTGAGGGCCCAGCTGCTGTGTGTTTTTCCTGTGCCAGGTGGTAGCAGGCTGTCCTCCTGAGGGCATTCACTGATGCTCTGCTCAAGAGTAGCCACATGCTGGCCTGGCAGCAGCCGCTGCTTCACCACTGCCCAGGGAAGAGACCGAGTAAATGCAGGCATGGCTTTGTGGAGTGGAGCTCCTGGCCTCGGCAGGAAAGAGCTGAGATCCACAGGGTGATTTTAGGACCCCTGCTCAAACTTGCCCCGTACTTGTCAAAGGTCTCCTGACACCCTGGGCTGGTGCCTCCATAAAATGGGCGTGAGAAAGGTTCAGGAGAGCTGTGGAATGGCAAGTGTCTGGATACGTTGTCCACGACACAGTGAAAAAAAGAGCCCTGCTGAAGTGCCCGTCCGCCCTAAGATCCAACACTGGGCCATCCATTCCTGGCTCTCCCCAGCCACCGTTCAGGGGCGAGCAGGCAAAAATCTGCCTACAGCCCCCCAGACTGCTCCTGTTGCTGTTCCCCCAGCAGCACCACCCCAGGCACACCCTCTCCTGACTCACCTTGTGTCACCACCTTGCCAAAGACGGGCAGGGTGTCCAGCGTGGAGCAGTTCCAGCGGCGGTTGCGGAACTGGTACTGGCACTCCTCGATGGCCAGCTGGGCCCCGCGTCGCACCGAGTCCATCACCTCCAGGTTCCTCTTGCACATCTGCACCTGGCGCTGGATCAAGCCCTTCAGCTTCTCGCAGGTCTCCTCCTCGGAGATGCTCCCCACTGAAGACAGCTTTGCCAGGTACCTGTCACGACACCAGCACAGAGGGTTAGGGGAGCACGAGTGCATGTTCAGCTGGGACACCCTGGGACACCAAAATTCTCACCCCCTCGTAGCTGGGACCTGGTGCCTGTGAGGGGTCACCTTAAATGTCCCATGGTGGTGGCTCTGCAGGAGGCATTTTTGGCTGACAGAGAGCAAGCCCAAAGCAAAACAACCATCCCTCTGCAGCCCAGTCCCTGTCTCTCGGGGAGTCCAGCTGCTGGCTCCCCTTTGCCTCTGTTGCCTGCAAGGAAGATATTTTCAGCGTTGTCTGAATGTGCCCGGTCAGGTCTCCTGAGTACCGGCACATCCAAGTGCTACTAGGAAAAGCCAGAGGTCTCCAAAGTCAGCCAAAACAAGCAGGACAGGCACTTGGCTGCCAGCTCCATCTGCCACACTGCTCCCACAGCATGGCTGTGTGCTCATCACCGGCAAACATCGCCCTCCAAACCACTTCCCTCCTGGAGCCTGCTTTTAGCTGCCCCAGCCCCCAGCAGGCAAGGATGGCCTCTGGGAGCTGCCAGGTTTCCTTTCACTTGGGATTCAAGCAGGGCTTGAAGTGGGGAAGAGAGAATCAGGAGCCTGCAGGGGCAAAATTTCACAGGCTGGGCACCTCTCCCACAAGCCCAGCTCATGAACAGGGCCATGAGGTCTTTGCTGACCTGGAAAAGACTGGCCCTGTGTGGAAGGGACCATGTGCTCTGCTTTCCATAGCCCCATCCTCAGCAGAAGGAGTCACAGAGCTGCTGTCAGCATTAGGGGAGATGAGGGAGCTTATCCTCTAGGGGCAAGCACCTGGAAAGCTTTCAGCATCTTCTCGCCCAGCATGCGGGCATGATGGTCCCTGCTGCACATCCCAGTAACCCAACCCACCACCCCCTGCTGGGTCGTGGGAACAGTGTCCATGCTTGCCCATTTCCCAGCTCTGGATCACAGAAGAAGCTTAAGAGAGACCCAGTCTGATTATCCAGGCTGTGGGATAATCCAAGATACTCTACAGCTATTAATACCTGTGCTGGCAGGTGGGTGTAAGAGACTCCCTCCGTCTCGTGGCTGCTGGCAGCTGCTTCAGGTGGCACTACCGTGGTGAAAACCTGACCTGCCACGGACAAGGAGGGTCCCCTGCATGGGACAGACACATAACTCACACTTGCACCTCCCCACTGGCCACACCGAGCTTCAGCGTCCTCGGGAATCGCCAGCGCTGGCTCACGCTGCTGCCTCGTCTGCACCAAGAGATGCAAGTACCAGGGGGAGGCTGTTTGGAAACCTCATTCCTTGACTCTGCATTTCCCAGCCCTACAGAGCTTGTGGGTTTTTTCTGTTTGCTTGGTTTTTTTTTCCCTCCTCCTCCAGAGTTGCGACATCCTGCTAAGGATTTTTCCTTTGAAGCCCTGCTCGCCTCCGAGAAGTGACTGTGCAAAAGTGGCTCCTGCTCCCTGCCTGTTCCCATTTGTCCCAGGAGCCAGATCTGCTGACTTCAGCCACAAAATCAAGTTGTCACAGCCTCTTCCTCCCATTAACCCTGCCAGTCTGCCCCAGGAGGAGAGAACAGGATTTTCTCTTCTGTGCATCAGCAGAATTATTCACCAGCTTGGTTTCATGCTCACAACTGGGGGGCCGTGGGAGCCAGGGAGAAAGCTGTCTTGGCTTGTGGTGTCCATGGGGAGTCTGCATGGCGAGATGTCAAAAGCATTCAGCTTTCCCTGTGCATGATCACTGGAGGCAATGCTTCTCTGACAGTGGGAAGCAGCAGGCTGCTTTCAGAGCCAAGTGCTTTTCTAGCCTTTATACCAGCCAGGCATCTTTGCCCAAGGCTTCCTGCTCCTCCAAGGGCACAGCCCTGTTTGCAGAGGACAGGACCTGATGCACGTGGGTGGCTTTGAAAACCCACCATGGCCAAACCTGGGGCTCCCACACCTTGCAGTGAGTGTCCCTGTCCCTGTGCTGCAGTCCCAGACATGGAGTGCAACAACTGCTGCTCTCACATCTTGCTGCACTTGGCTGACCCGGAGTGAAGGCACCAAACTGCCTCTGGGAGCTTTGAGGAGTTGGATGCTGAGCACACACACGGAGTGCCTGTAACAGCTCTATCCCCTCCCAGGTCCAGCCATCATTCCAGCTTGGGCATGGGGAAGCTGACACACACCAGAGCAGTGAGATTCATCCCAGGACAGTTGGTTGATCAGTTTTGAGCCTGGAAGCCAAGAAAAATCAGATTCTATCTCCAGTCCCGATTTGGCTTCCCCCATGCCAGCAACTCATTTATCATGCCAGGGAACCAGCTCCTGCAAACCCACAAGGCTGGTCCTGTGGATGAGTCAGTGCCTGCTCTGACTGCAGGCACCTTGGCAGGAGAGTGCTTTGCTGCAGGTGTAGCAGCCACATTAATATCAGCTCTGCTCAGGCCGGGGCATCGTCTCATTTTCTAATATATATTTCTCAGCTCGAGATTCTCCAGGCAAATGTGGATCAATAAATTCAAAGCATGAATGAGGAAAAGCGCGACAAGAGCCTTTCAAGCTTTTCCAAGGAGATGCACCTGATAAGGTGCCTCCCCAACCCACATTTAATGCTGTTTGGGATGATAAAACAAAGGCCGAGGATGCTTCAAAGATAGGTACAGCTCTCCAAGAACAGGTCTGGTAATTTGTTTTGCAAGGCAGGCAAATGAGATGAAACTATCCAGAACGGTGCTCTGGCCTCTTTCCCCCCTGACAGGTCCTCTGTGTCTCATCATCCCTCCTCAGCCCGTGCTTGCTGTGGGGATGGAGGTAACTGTGCCTAAAATGCCACAATCCCAGCTTGTTAGCAATCCATGAGAACCATCACTGCTTTTGGAAAGGGAGGAAGCTCCAGGATCCAGAGGCTGAGGCAAGGACGTAAGGAAGGATCTTTGCTGAAGGAGCTTTGAGGCTCTCCCACTGTGTCTCTCCACACCACATTCAGGGGCACCGGACAGACCATCCCCTTTCCCCGCTCTGGGGCAGATAATAGCGAGACAGGAGATGGAAAACATGCTCTGCCCTCACCAGCACTCAGAGACACTTCCACCCCAGAGCTCATGGAACAGTTCTCAGGGCTGTGGAGCCCAAGCAAGGCACCAAACCCATCTGCAGCATCCCACAGTCCCCACGGAAACGTGGCTCTGGCACTCTGCCTGGTCCTTAATAAGAACTTTGCTTCAAACTTTGTTTTCCTGGGCTGAGGTGGCAGAAACCACAGACAAAGCCTTTATCTACCTGCAGGGAGAGCCACAGGCTCAGCAGGAGCAACAAAGCAAACAGTTCTTGCCCTCTTCGAGGTCTCAGTGCAGATCTCCACTGTGATATCACATCTTGATTGCTGTGCAGAGCTTAAGGTTCACATGCAGCCTCAAAACAGCCCTGCTTGTGGAAAAAAACCCACCCAAATAATGGAATACTTTCTTCCTTTTCTAAGATTGGGCAAAGAACGTTTCAAGGGGTGAGCTGCTGCCCACAACAGTCTGTCTTCTTGCTTCATCGTGGCCTTTATGTTTCTTTTCTCCTGCCTTTAAATCTAGGCAAGTCACTTGCAGAACAACATCCCTCTTAATAAGCCACTCATGTAAGACAAAACTGACAGAAAGCCCTTTTCTTTTATCATCCACAGTATTGAGATCAGGATCGAAGCTCCATCATTTAGGCACCTGCAATTAATCCACCCTGCAAGATGGCAAATAAGTAAACCTCAAATCCAGGAAGATTTTGAAAGATGGTGGGAGGGAATATCAGGAAGGCCTGCTTAAATAAAAAATTATGATTACACTTTCAGGGGGAAGAATAATTGCTGGAATGACAAGGAGACCTTGAAAGAGCCACAGCAGTTGGCAGACAAAGCCAGGAGGTGAGGGATGGACATTGCCTGCCATGGGAAGGTGTCATGGACAAATTCTTAATAGAGGCATGTCAGGGAAGATGCAGCAGATGTCTTGGAGAAAGCAGAGATCTCCGGTGTTCCTTTTATTAAAACAAATAAGTTTCAAGTGTGCGAACTCTTTGCATTGTCTCATTTTGGGAATATTTTCCTGAAGATGAGAACAGTCAGATCCAGGTTGGTGGCATCACTGACAAACCATTCAACAGATGTTCAGAAGTCAGGTAAGCTCAGAAGCTTCACCCTGCTCAGCAAACACTGAGCCTTCCCAACCAAGGCCAGAAAAGGCTTCTCCAAGTCTTAAATTGCAAAGATGCTTCAGCTGTCTGAGAGGCAGCAAACAGCCCCCTGCTCATGGAGGGGTCAGCAAGAGCACCTCTTTCCCTCCTGAGGCTGCAGGGACAGTCAGCAGTGACTTGGGGTTGTGCTGAGGATTGAGACTGCTTGTGTGCAGGCAGGTTTCTTCTGGGGAGGAACAAAAGGGTTGTTCAGGATGTGAAAAACCCATTGGAACAACGCCATGCATCCCTGCATGCATCTATCTAGGCAGACAGATGGATGCATGCAGGGAGAGGCACTGACCAGTGTTGTGGCTCCTTGCAAGGAGCCATCCTGCAGCTATGGAGAAATGGATAATCTTTTCCTTTGGATCATCTTTCCCTTGTTGCTTTCCCCTTCCAAGGGGGGGTGAAGCCATGGAGAGATGTCCCAGGGCTGGCAGCCAAACGATGCAGGCAGGCCAGAGAGCCCCTACAGGGCTTAGTGCTACTCTCCCTGTGCCAACAGGGCCAGGCTGGAAGGGACCACCACGTCCTTGGAATGGTTCCACAAGTCTGCCAGCTTGGGCAGCTCCTGTCAGAATTTGCTTGAGACCTGCAAGGTTGGCCTTGTCCAGCTGCTGGCTCTGCAGCAGGACTTGTTCCTCCCAGGGACTGGGCATCCCCCTCCTGGGATTAGATATCCTGCCTTTCTATCCCTTCTGAGTGCAAATCATGATTGACAAAGTCATCCTCTGAGAGCCTGTCTGGTCTCTTCCCTGGAAGAAACACAGCTCTCTGTCTCAGTCCTTCCTGTCACAGTTAAGGCACCATCTCTTGGCTGAAAGCTGCTTTTCACACCTACTCTCCACCTCCAATTAAGAGCTGCCAAAACAGTCTCCCAGGAGGAGGCACTGCTATGCTCACCATGATGTGCCTACAGCCCCACTGTCTCAGCTCAAGGGTGAGCCTGCACCTCCAGTCCTGTCCCCTGCACCTAACACCAGGTGCACCCAGCAAACACCCACCTACCCGTGCAATATCTCCACTTTGTAATGGGGAAGAGCAGGGTGGAAGCTGGGAAGAGCTTAAGCAGCATCCACTTAGGCAATCTGCTTTGAAGGTGAAGGAAACATCCTTTACTACATCTTCCTTTACAAGTCAGCAGAAGCTACTCCTGGGCTCAGGTACAACAGCAATGCCTTGCTGCAAGAGGAGGCAAGTGCAGGCCACCAGGCCAAGCTCTGTGGGAATTCCCCTCCTGCAGCACTCCAGGCTAGAGATGGCTGGAGAAAATCTGATGAGTTTTAAGTTTTTTATCAGAATTTGCAAATACATGGCGAGAGAAGCCTTCTGCAGGATTAGTTTGATCTCGCCCAACTTGCAACAGACCCCAGGCTGCTCTCCAGAGGCCAAGAGATTCAATCATTTCCCCCCCCCCCAAGTAATTTCATGAAAGCACAATACTGGCTCCAGTTCTGCTGAGCCAGCCAGATCCTGCACAACACCTTCCTGGCTGCAAAGTGCAACAGCCCATGGCAGCAGGTCCTACAGAGCCTGGAGGATGCTGCTGGGGGTCACTCACAGGCGTGTGGGGGTGGGTGAAACAGGGGTTACCTGCACTAGGCACCCAGAGCAGAGTCTGCCACCTGAACAGCCTCGGATGACTGACAGTTTTGTGGATGCACAAGGCTTTAAGAAAAAAAAAAAATCATCAAGTATCGTAAGAACCAGTGTCACTGCACTCGTAAGGAAACACAGAAGAACCTCCTGGAAACTGTTAACCTAAGGACTGCTCAGCAGTTTCATAATTTCAAGAGAGTGGCTGTAATACACTTCTCTCCATCCACAAGGATGAATTAACTAGGAGGACAGTAGCTCTCAGCAGAGTAAAATAAACTTTTTTTTTGCTTCAATGCAGAAGTCCAGTTCTGATTCATGGAGTCATAGAAAACCATTGCAAAAAAACCCCTGCCTTCCTGTTGCTCATATTTGGAGCTGATCCAGTTGGGCACAACCTGGGGTGCAGAGTGGTTTTATCTCCCTCATGTCCATCCTCCCTCTGCTGTGAAGGACTGAGGTTTTATTTGAGGCTTTCTTAGGAAAGGACAGAAATGTCCATCGCCACTGAGGACCCAGAGAGCAGAGAGTTCTCCTCCACTCTGACAAACGCAGCCCTGAAGGGTGTTTGCCAGACAGGACCAGTGCTCAGAGATAAGCCCAACTGGTTGGAAGCCCAGTGCCAGGATTGGCAGAGGCTTCCTGCCTCTGCAGGGTACAACCCATAGCCAGTCCATTTCTGTTGCTAAGCTAAAATTAGCTGGCTCTGTCGAGAGTGGCGAGACTTGCAAATAAATAAGAATTAAAATATATTTCCAGTGGAGGCTGATGTTTTCACTCTCCCACCCCACCGCCTTGGGAATGGGTGTCATGGGTTCATGCACTGACCTCATGGACCTCCCAGGATGCCCAGAGCAATGCAAAGGAGCCCTGGGCACCCCAGCAGTGGAGAGCCACTCGTCCAACCCACAGCATCCTTCAAAGCAAGCAAATTCCTCATCAAACCCGAATGCTGTGACCCACCATCCCAGCTGCTGGAACACATGTGACTGGGGAACCTTCCTGACACTGTCCTCGCAGCAAAAACCAAGAGCACAGAGAGGGAAGCCCTGGGGGCACCTGCCAAACCTGCACAGCATCCAACGGGAAAATGCTGGACCGGTTCCTCGCCGGGTGGGAGGTGGGAGGGTCGCAACGACAATGCAAAGAATCTGGTACAAAAATCACCTGAAACAACTGAAGTCTGGTTTGAAACCAGAAGGATGCAAATGTAGGACCCAGGCATGCTTCCTCCCAAATCTTTTACGTTGCACAATGACCCAAACAGGCACAAAGGAGCATTCAGGCTGCTCTTGCAGCATCCCCGCTGCAAAGCTGGCAGGGATGAGCAGGGAGAATTGGGCCCTGTGTTTGCAAAGCACCTTGTGATGCTCGGATGAAAGGGGGCCAGGAAAATCCAAACTCCTTTTATGCCTTCCTCCCCATCCCTTGAAAGTGGTTAGACAGCAGCTGCCTAGCCAGCCTTGATTGAACACTCACAACTTCAAACTTTCCCAGAGAGCTCAAATTAATTTTTTTTTAAGGGTTTAAAAGCCCATCCGTGATCCTGGCCCTTTAAGCCAAGTCCCAAGCTCAGATGGTAGTTTTAAACCCCTGTAAATAGGGGGTAGACGGAGCTGCTGGTGGCACACCCTGCTCTGCAGTGGCATAACCACATCTCAGACCATCCCTGTCCAATATGGAGAGCCTCCTCCAGAGCCAGTTTTAGCTGCAAGAGGCTGTAATTATTCCCAGATAGTTTGATAACCAGAGATCTCACCCTTAAAGGATCCCTGCCCTGTTTTATCTGATGTTTTCTGGGGCACAGGATTGGACTCTTATCATTCAAATTCCCTAAACAGCTACAGATCATGGCAGCCCAAGTACCTTATGCAGTTAAGTGGATGCTTACATCCACACCCCACTTTGCACATTTTCTAGTTCACCTCTTCAGGTGGACTTCTCTCCCTCCAAAATAGGTAAATAAACGAATAACTAACTAAACCTCTGTCACTGAAACCAGAGCCCTGCACTGCCATGCCAGCTGTGGAGAGATGCTTGATTGGCTGAAACTCTCTACAAAATACCCCCAGCACTCAGGATGGGTTTGGAGCACCGAGAGGACTTGCATGCAAATTCAATCACATCACTGCAAGTGCAGGTTCAAGAGCTGGATTGAGTCTGTGAAATGCAAGTTGCTTTGGAAAGTAACTCGGCTGCTTCCCCTGTATAAAGCAAACTTCTCTAGAGACAGAGCAGAAGGACCTTCCCGTGCACAGCGAGATGTAAAAGGCCCTTCATTTAATTTTACAACTTGTGCCTGAAGAGGCAGGAGGCAAAAGTTTAAAAACTATCTGAGCCTTCAAAGGCAGGAGGAAGAGCAAGCCTAAGGCTTTCATGAAAAGGGGGAATAGAGCATCTCTTCAGATTTGGAGAACAGAGGTTTTTCTAGATAGGCAACAAGCCAAGCAGCAACTCCCCAGACTCAAGACGCTGAGAAAGCACACCTGAGGTTTGCTTTCTAACCAAGGAGAAAGTAGCTTGGTCTGTATAATGAAAAGATTTGGCGAAATCCCTTCCAGCACAATGACTGATCCCTCTGAGCAATCCCTACACGGTCTCCTTTTTATACAGGATGGGGCAGCTCAGCACGGCCAAAACGAGCCCTTTCCCCACAAAGCCGGGCTTACAGAAACCCTTCAGCTCAAGCGTTGCAAGCAGCATCTCTCCAAAGCGCTGGGAGGATGCGAGTCTGGACAGGTCGAAAGAAGCTTTAGGGGGAGGGAAAAAAAAAAAAAAAAAAGTCACGACTGAGCTTAATCACTAATCCAGCAGGTTCCTGGAAAAGCAAACTTCACAGGGCTGCCACTCAGCGCACACACCTCTGTGCAGAGCTATGCGAGGCTGGATCCGTCCCGTGTGCTGGGCGCAAGCTGGCAGCGCCCAGGGGTAACGCCGAGCATGCCGAGCCCACATGCGTCAAGACATACGAGGCACGCTCATTCCTCGAATATCTGATAACTCCTGGGATCCTTCTAACTCTGTTTATTGCCTCCGGCAGCCTTTGTTTCTGATGTGAGAAGATAAACAATGGGAATTGTCTTAATCCTAAAGGCAAAGAATAAAAAGCACTGAGCGGGGGAAGATCCTTTTATCATGATACATTTGCAACATCAAAAAAAAAAGCTGACCCCCTTCCTTTCAAACGCACTGAAATGTATCTGCTTTTCCTCCCCTGTTGGCAGGAATGAGCCCTCCGCTCTGTGCCGCCGAGCCCCCCGCGCCCACCCTTGCTCCGCCAGCACGGACGGCTGCACACAGCCCTCCCCGGCTATTGCGGCGAACCTCTCCTTCGCCTCGCTTCCCAAATCCGATCCCAGCTGCGTGCGGCGCCGGGGCTCGGGGGGGGTCCCACCTCTGCGCATCCGTGCGGGGCAGCTTGTTGACCTCGCTTAAGAAATCCCCCTTTCCCCCCGTGCCCGTCCCAGGGCAGCCGAGGCTGCCCCTCGCCAGAGACCTGCCATTATCCCCCAGGGCTTCCTCAACGGGACCTTCTCCCTGCGGGAAAAACACTCCCACAGTTCCCAATATACCTTCGCCAGAAGCATGACAGCTTAAAAGACCACCTTGATAGCGGGCTATGATCCACCCACCACTTGCCGGAGACGCGTGGAGCGCAAGTCGCTCCATCTGGCAAAGGAGGAGGGGAGGACTAAAGCACTAACGCATCCCAGACAGCTACCGCCGGGCGAGCACCTTTTCCCACAGGCAGGACACTCGGGGAATGTGACCCGGCGCTTTCCCCAGGCATAGGGAACATCCTCCAAACCCCACCCGCGTCCCACAGCCTCCCAGCGAGACGAAATCTAAAGGCAGGAGAGGTGGGAGCCGTATCTGGGATGCAGAGAGGACCCCTCGCACGGAGAATATGTTTGTGGGACCGTGGCCACCCCGAGCACAGGTGTTGGGAGAGGCACAAGCCATTCAGGATGTTTCATTCCGGCAGCCCCAGGGACTCCCTGCCCGGCCGTGGTGTACCTGCCTTCGCCGGCAGAAACCCACGGAGGGGAGATGGAGCTCTGTGCTCCCAGCCACAGAGCGGGTCTGCCGGGTGCGGGCACGGGAATCTGTTCCCGTCAGCCGGCGACACTCGGAGCAGGGGAAGCACCAACTCCCACCAGAGCAGATTTATTAGGAGGAACCGGCGCCTTCGTTCAAAGTTAGGTGGGAAAGTCCTGCCATGTTCCATCCCCTCTGGCCTGGGCGGAGGGAGTGGAGGGGGGGGGTCTCTCCAGAAAACAGTCCCACCGCCTTGGCAAACACGTAGGAATTTTCCAGAACGATTTCCGCCCCTGTTTACCTTACACATTATTTCAGTGTTTGTTCAGCGGGTTCCCGATGTCATCGGGCTCCTCTGCGGTGTGCAACAGCCCTCCGGCACCCGTCCTCCTGCCGGGAGCGGCGGGCCGAGGCGTGGGCAGCCCTGCTCGCTGCAGATCCCCGGGGCCGGCACGCTCGGCCGCCCCAGCCCTGCCAAATCCTCCCCTGGACCGCTGGCCCTCGCGTGGCACCTCGCCAACCCCCAGGCCCCGCTCCGACCCTATGCCCCGACCTC